>NC_056751.1:264119936-264334936 GCF_019279795.1 Protopterus annectens | reverse complement strand
TTTGCATTTACCATAAACACTTGCATAGTAGTAAACATTTTAGTACAGAACCTTAACTTGCAATTTATAGTCATATAGTCTCCACCCCAGCAATTGATACAGAACTTACAAAGAAATAAGATTGAGACCTCATTTTCCCAATCTATCAGAGGCCATGCCAATGTCTTCCTAGTAACTGAGTCAAAAAGTATCTGCTGTATCTCTCATACAGTGGTTGCAATTTCATTTTAAAATAATGGTTTAATATTTAAATGGTTCTATTACAGAATCTGACACTGTAATTTAGAAAAAAATGGTTGAGATTAGCGATAACAGTTTAGCTAAAAATAAATCAATTAAGTATAAGACTTTTAGTGGAGGATGACTAACATTTTCAGTTTAAGGAGAAGCTACCAGAAAAAAATGAGAAAGCTCTTTTCATTGCTAAATATAGCATTGCTGGGCTGTTGTGCCACTTTCCTGCAAAGCAGTCTTTCTTGTCGGACATTTCTGTCCTTTACAAAACATTTTTATGCTGTCATGAGTAAACTCACAAAGGATAACTGACTCACACTGTTTGACTTCCTGAAGTGATGGAATTTAAATGCTTACCTATAGTGTATAATACATTGTTAAGAGTAGATATGAATATAGTTCAATAACAGTATCCAGATCATCTTCTTGTAACAGTGATCAGATTACACATCATTCCTTTTGTTTCCTTGCAGCTATTGCCTCATCAGTGGGCGGAAGTAGGGTAACCTTGCTAGTGTCTTTAGTTCAAAGGGCATTTGCAGACTGGGCATGAAGATTTCACTCAACTATTCTGGCCATGCAGTAAACCTTATTCCTTTTACCCGCTTTCCACATGCACTGCTTACCTACTTCTAGCATATTCAATGCTTAGCAGTAAAGTGTAGTCTTCATTTTTTTCCTGGTTTTCACTTAGCAGTGTTCGTAACTGAGGATCCACCACCAATACTTGTGAGTCTTTAGCCAGTTTTTTACTATTTATCACAACAAATTAAGTAGTCTTCCTCCAGAACATGTATACATATTTGCTTTCTCATTCTTGTTATGCTATACCCTGATCTTTTTGCCCAAGTCCCCCTTGATACAGTTGCTGACTTCAGCTAGTAAAATTATTGTTGTTTAAACAATTTTAAACCATGTATTTTTCACCTGTTTTGATGCATTTCTTCACGTACCTCTGTTTGCCTCAGGAAAATATAAGATTAATAGGGGTTTGTTTGCAGGTTTGATTCATTACCTAGAACAATGAGTCTTTGATCAGATCATTTCATTAGAAGTGTAGCAACAGGAAATATGTCATATTGTTATTTTCTGCCAAAATAAACATAAGTATCTACAATCCTGTGTCAAACTCTTGAAACTTCTCATCTCCATCCCATCCCACAGAGGAATGTAAAGCTGCTGACCCACTGGACTGGATGCTGTCATTCTATCTATTCCAAAAATGAACATCAGTACCATAGCTTGGGTGGGGTGAAAAGGGCAGCTGCCCCAGCCACAAGCCTTTAGGGGGTATGATCACCTCAGAGGCACTATCAATTTGGCATGATTAATATTATGGCTGCTTGAATGTGCTTCGTTATTTACAGTGTGTGTGTGTGTGTGTGTGTGTGTGTGTGTGTGTGTGTGTGTGTGTGTGTCTTCATCTTCAGAGGACCATTTCTTTTTCTTAATCTTCAAATGCATTGGGTCGAAGAGGTGACACTGGGAATTGCCCAAAGTACTAATATGACACAGACCTCTTTTCGAACTTATGTGTATTGCAGTGTGTATCTTACTGGTCTAGAATGTAAAACAGCTTTGATCTCTCATATTTTACTATTTTTTAACTTTCTTTCTTCCATCCTTGTCTTAGTCGCATTCCAGTGCTATCCAGAAACTTATTCAGCACCTTTCAAACTTCTTGAACTGATATCACCCTGATATATAACTAGAAAAAAAAAGCATCATCATCCCATTCCCTTGATGGCTTAGCAGAACAGTATGCAAATATGAAAGTTGAATATGCATTTTAAGCATCTACTAAATTGGCAAAGAAAGAAGACAAAACCAAAAAAAAAGTTCCCCTACCCTAGAAGGTGAAGCAATTCATATCAATAATAGCAAGCATAAAAGGGATATATCTGAGACAGATGCCCTCAAATGTACAAGCTGCAGGAGTGTTGTCACCAGTCCAACATCAGAAAGTGCATTCTTAAAGGTATAAGGCTGGGGGTTCATGTCAGTACATCGACAAGTCAGAAGATCAACATGCACTTCACCGACACATGAAATAATCGAAACTGCAAATCAAGGACATTTAACAGGTAAGAGGTTTAAATTTCGCTAATCATGCCTACCATGTTTTAGTAAGTGTGGCAGTGTTATGCATGTGTGGTAGGCATGATTAGCAAAATTTAAACCTCTTACCTGTTAAATGTCCATGATTTGCAGTTTCGATTATTTCATGTGTCGGTGAAGTGCATGTCGATCTTCTGACTTGTCGATGTACTGACATGAACCCAAGGCTGGACATCCCTATTTCTTTATAAAAATAACCACAGTAACAGTGCAAGGAGCTCATGTAAGTGTTATAAAAATGAAAATAATTGTAATATAAAATATTCCATTTTATTACATGGATAGCATGACATAATGCATGCCAGGAAAGACAGTCAGAAACACCAGTACACCACCTCCAGTGCTGATGCTGACAAAAGCTATTTGGACAGAAAAGCAATGATCTGATTCATTCTATGTGGGTAAGTGCAACCATAAGTTTAGGGAGCAGATTAGAGAACATCTTCACTCCATCAATATTAAATATGAATCTAATACTTTGGCAAAGCATGGGATGGAGAGAGGGGATGGACATTGGTTAAAGTTCTGTGTTATATATAAGTTGCATAAATCGTTAAGGATGGGTGATATAAGAAACCATACTGAGATGGTTGAACTTCTGTGGATCATTAAGATGCAGGCATATAAGGGGTTGGGTTTAAACAAACAGGTTCCCCTTAAGCCAGTTTTGAAAAGGCATAGGCTGTTTAAATAGCCAGTATTTAATAGTTATGCACCATTATATGTATCCCTGTAGGAATTGATGTTTTTTATTCTCATGATTTCATGTATGTATGAGTGTGTATGGGATATTCTGTATGGGCAGTTTTTAACCTGTTTAATTTTATAGTTATTTAAGGATTTCATTATTATGTTAATTTATAGAGTGGAGTTTGTTCATGTTGTTGGATTTGATTGGTCTAATGATTTATTTAACTAGCTTTCAGCATTTCCATGTTTGATCTGATGAAGCAGTATTTTATCTAATCGTGAAAGTGCTTATTTGTATACAAAGTATTTTTTATATGTTCTAGCCTTCCGTGTTTCCAGGAGCATTTTTTTTATGTTGGACTTAATGATCTGATTATGCCCTCAGCAATTCTGAAAAACTTTGATCTATGGTTTATAAAGTATATTTTAGCAGAACCAGTACCTTCTACTTCCACTTGAACTGTCACACAGTTGTAATATCTGCCTGATATTGGGCATTCCAAAGTCCATCAGATCAAACTGGGCCCAGCTATTAATAGTATCCATTTCAATCAGTTTTACAACAGCATAGCAGTTCATCATAGAAAATAACTCAGTTATGACTACAGTCAAGACTTGCAAGGCAATAAAAACTGCAAAAATCAAAAGTACCTCTTGAAATTTACTTAGTTTACAACATGCCACAGGAGCACAGAAGTATAGTCTCTCCTACAGCTGGCATCTTGTCAAATCTATCCTAAAACTTTTAAGTTCTGTCAGTTATGATCACAACTTTCTTTCATTATCACCATCCATTCTCAAACTACATGAACCATTGCATTTTTCTGTTGTTTGAAAATGGCCATTTGATGGAATTCTAATTACCTGATTGCATTTTTTCAAAATTGTTTTTGCAGTTAGGACTTCTTGTTGTAATGTAGATAATATGACATCATCATTTCTCTGAAACCACTTTGCACTGTGTTGGGGATTTTCACCTTTCCCCATTGTTGTGCAACTGTGGGGTTAATATTTATACATAAGGGAAAAAGTCCTCATCTGGGGCAAAAATGCTTTCTTGTACTGCTTGCATGTAGCAGTAATTTGTGTCCTTGAAAATTACAATGGAGACGTTATTTTGTGATTACTTTTGTCTCAATTTTGATAGCGTACATATGTTAATGAGACAGAGAGACTTGTCAGCAGCAGGACAAAATGATGTTCCATACAAATTCCAAGAATTAGGACAAAATACACAGTCTTGAAGTAAGACAGTCTAATTTACTGAAACAAGTGGAAAGAACAAGCATGCACATCTTAATAATCTGCAGGTTAATAAATGTAAGAGATGTGAAGGATCTCAGCATTTCACAGACAAATCTTGATGAGGTATTTATGTCTTTTGAAACCTTAAATATAATCACAAGAACCATTTGGTCTTAACACATGCCACTGAATATGACCTTGTCTTCAAACCAGACTATGTTGTTGACTGCTCAGATACTGATACGCAGAATGTGACTATGTTCTCTGTGGCAAGGAGACCAGTATATCTCAAAAATTATGCATGCTATGAGTTTACACAATGTACTGTCTTCTCCATGTAGTTTTCCTATAGACTCACTTCAAGTTAGATAATATTGTCTGGCACTTTTAGATACAGTGACACTAAGCTTTTGCTGCTCAGTCATTTAATTCCTGAATAATCACTCAATGGTCAAGTTTCAAAATGTGCTACTTTTGCTGTACAAGCCAGTAAAGATGTATATAACTAGAAGAAGGTGTAAATGTTAAATCATTGAGTTAGATTAATATGAAGAAGAGAACTTGTGACACAATATGTCTGAAGTATTTTTAGACAAATTAGTTGGTTTTCTTCAAGAAAGGTGCATGTCATGTTACCATAATAAAAAACCCCAGTAACTATGCAATACATACATTTTTGTCCTACTGATGCATGTAGTGAAACCAGGATATTAGAAAGGTGAACCAACGAGAAAGAGGTCAATCTGACTTTCTGCAGGATCACATGTGGCATTTCAGGCACTCTGGGTAGATAGAGTCATGGCTAACCTGGAAGTGCTTATGAAACTGCAGTTGCCTTCATTTACAGCTTCCTGATAGACTCTTTATTGCATATATGGGTGCTAGATAGCACCAGTGCAGTATTTACATTATAAAAGACATGAACAATGGCGAGAAGTAAAGTTAACACTATGTGCCTGTCAATAAGCTTGCAAGAGTTTCAGTTGGCAGACCTATTTTTAAATTTTCTAGTACAACCTCATTTATATATCTGGAGCTACATCACCAGCTTGGAAAATTAAAAATTATAAAATTCTACTCTCATGTGTCCAGACAATATAGCCTTACTGAAATGGCTATCAGGGAGCCTACATATTCACTAACTTGAAACCCTAATGGATTTCATAATCATAAAAGGTCCCCTCCAAACATGGCTGTTTGAGCAATAATTCAGTAATAAAATAACCCATGACCATACTGTGGAGAAGTAGGCTGTAAAAAAACACACAAGTTCATCCAGCAAAATGAGCAAAGATAATATCACTAAAACTGTACTTTTTGAGGTGCTTCATCAACTGGCCTTTTCCTAATCTTTGAAGCTTTGTATACCTATGCATCAACTAGCAATCATACATCCCTTGCTGACATTTTTCTCTGTTTTCTATATTGTTTAAAGTTAGTCTCTCAGTTATCTCTTTAGGTTATTTCCATCCATGAATTTGCTAAATGGATGTGAAAAAAGGTAATTGGAAAGTTTTCAGCACATGCATGCTTCATAATTATTGGGTTTCCTAATTGCCACTGATTTCATGTAGGCAAGGTCTGTTTCTCTATGACAAAATAAACACTATTTTAGAAAAACAAATATGTCTTTATCTATGCCTTACCATGGGCTAAAAAGTAAATTCATGCCACCATGCAAAAATAGAAAAATCAGAGCATATTATAAAATTCTTTGGAATGAAATAGAGCAGAAGGTTAAGATATACATAAATATGAAGAAATTCTATATTCTGACTTTTAAAGTTAGTTGGAAATAATTCTGAAAAAATGTGTTAAAAAGGTAATATAGTAGTGATGAATCATTTACAGTATGTCAAACAATCTGTAAAGAACACCAAGAAATATAAACAGGTAAGAAAATTGCATAGAAAGCTACTGAAAAGTAGAATGAGGAATGACAAAATGTTAAAATAATTTTATTTATCTTTATAAAAGGCAGCGCTGTTGTACAAAATACGAGCAACCACAAAGTAACATTTTTTATCTTACTGTGTAATCCATGCTCAATGTATATCAACATGGTAGGTTACTGTTACTGAAGACTGATGATAAAATATAATAGTTTTGTGAAGGAAAGGGTTATAAAAAGGAAAAATGTGTAAGTGAAGTTATAAAACAGTGGATTCTAAGATAATGATGGGGATACTTCATTAAGTAAATTCTAAATTATTTGAAGATCATGAGCTAGATTCTGAGTACACGTTTTTATTTATACAAACATATAAAAGTTTATTTCATATTTTGTTTCTACTATAATCTCACAACTCTGAAACGTATATAGCATATGTGAACATTCCTATAATTTCCATTTTTAGCCACTTTGCTTTCACTGCATTCTACACCTTTCAGCAAAAATTAGACAAAGGCTTAAAATGTACATTGCACTGATAAAGATCAGAATATCAGAAGTGCCCCTCTACAGTATGTTTATTATTATTATTATATTTTCAGAATTTTGTGCAGGTGTTATTGTTGTAGCTTTTCTGAGCTGCAGAAGCAGGATCAACAAAATGCTATTGCACATTGCCCAAGTGAGACAAAAGTCTAAATGTTATTAGAAAAGCAGGTAAAGGCTTTGTACAGGGACAATCTACAACAGTCAATGTTTTAATGAAATTACAAGACAAATGAAGGTGTAACTAGTCCGGTATAGAGGCCATTTGTATCTAGCACTACTTTTGGTGTAGAGTTGCTTTGTCAATTAATTGTGTGTTGTATCATGTCTTAAGAGCACTTTGTATTTGTTAAGCAAATTATTTGCTGAGTTTTAAAAGAAAGGGGGTGCTGGGCAATTCTTAGTATAAAGCTCTATATGTGGTAATTAGGCAGTTGGGCATTTTTAATGTATTACTGGTTTGTTTGTATTGTGCACTTTTATTTATAGAAGCAGAGAACTGCTATGATGTGAGGAACCCATTATGCCTCTGTATATGCAAATGTGTTCATTTTTTTCTTTTTGAGCAGAAAAAATGTGTGTAGGATAAAACTGCATATGCTTCAGGTGCTTACTTCAGGTTGGCATTTAGATGATATGACATTTAAAAGCAATAGCTGATCTTTATATTAATGGTATCATTATAAATAGCCATATCACACAATGTATATTCATAAAGAAGTCTTAAGAGATCAAATGCTGAAGTTAACATTCCACCTTGCTTTTAAACTACAAGTTATGTCTTCAAAAATGTCCTTGGAATATTATCAAAAACATATATACTTGACGTCACAAATAACAACCCATCATAACATACATAAAAGTTTTTGAACCCTAGCATTTTAAGCACAAATACTATTTTTAAATTGCTTGTCACATGAGAATATTTGTAACAGAACATGGATTGAAAGTCATGGTAATGTTGGTAGTGTATACCATCCAACAGAGATCTTCTAAATTAAAAACACTCTGAAATACTGAACACACAATATCATTATTATACTCACCCTAGGAATCAGCCACATACAATGTTTTTTAAACCACTTATGATCAAGAAACTCATTTTACATTAACAGCATAATTTTAATTTTGCATACAGTCCAAATTCAGTTAACAGTAGCAGGGTCAAAATAGTGAATAGTTAAAATGTACCATTAGTTGAGCTCCAGCGTGTCCTTTTCAAGGACTCTTCAGTGCATGACACACAAACTAAAGCTAACTATTGCAGTTTCAGCAGAAAAATCACACAGTCTGAAAGCAGGACAGCTTGAGTACCATATATTCACATTGCAGGATTTTTGTTTCTAGAACCACTTGCATAATCATCAGACAGTTACAATTAAAAAATAAAGTATTAGTCAAACGTCATTTAAACATAAAAACACAGTTTTGCATCACCTATTCATTCCACTACTCTTTACCAAAAAAGTCCTGTACCCAAGTACATCTCTTTTCCCACTGCATATTCCCCAGTTCATATCTATTAACAATCTCATCTTTACAGTCTTCTTTAAATTCAGTATTGTCTGGGCATTTATTACCTTTATGCTTTCATATTGTCACAGATTTATTGCTCACATAAGCCACTGACTGGTACAACTCTTGCAGCCTGTCCAATGTCAGTCGAGCTGAGATGAGCATATGTTTTGGAAAAAAAATACTTCCAGAATTACTAGCTACCTTACTTTATGCCATCAACACTCATTTATTTTAGCACAGCTAAAAACTATGCCTTTTGCTGCACAATGGTCTCTAAGATATAATGATCCACAAATTCATGTCCTCCATCAATGTTTTCCCTTACGAGGTCACTAAAATTGTGACATAACCTGCTCCTTCTCATACCAAGTTAAGAAGTGAATCAAAGTTAGTCTCAGCTGACCAGAAGATCTGTTAGGCACTGATGATGGTAATATGTAGACTTTCTCGCTGGCCAGTAGTGTCTTTGAAAATCCAGTCCATTACACCATCATGCTTTTTGTAAACTTCAGTCATGCCTATCTTTCATTAAATTCTAAAATCCCAGTCAACCACACGTTTCTCTACATTTGTTTTATCCAATTTAACTGGCTTCTGCTCTATATAAACTATTTAACTACTTAGATCAATTGACTTATTTTTTATTTTGCTCATCTTCCATGCTTTGCTGAAATGGTATTATGGAGTCATATTGCTTAGGTTCATATGTAGTTACTAGTCATGTAGTCCAGGAGACCCAATCCTTGAGTATCTTACCCTAGTTTCTCAATTGCCCCAGAGCACTGACTGGTTAAACAATTTTCTCAAAATCACACATTAGGCAAATGGAAGATGAGGAGGGGAATCAAACCCTGAAACTACATGAAGCAGTTATAATCATTCTCCAATCAACATTAGCTGCTTAGTATAAGGATTAACAATTTTACACAAAACCTTCATCTGCTACCTCACTTCTTCCAGTGCACCTTCCTTATCTGGTTTCCATAATGCCATTATCATCTACTTCACTGACCTGAGGCCCAAGTTCAATAGAATGCCCCTTGTATTCCATCTACTTCTCAGAAACACAACTCTTCTTTGCTCTTCCCCAAATCAGAGACCCTTATTCCAAAGATAATACATTTCTGTTTTATTAGTGCAGCAGTTATATTGAAAAAAACACTTTAAAACTAAAGCTACATGTATTCATTATACTTGACAGAACAGATAAGGGAGAGGCCATCCTGTTAAAGCATCACAAGACTTCTGATAATTCCTCTCTTTTGTGTGTGTGTGTGTGTGTGTGTGTGTGTGTGTGTGTGTGTGTGTGTGTGTGTGTGTGTGTGTGTGTGTGTGTGTGTGTGTGTTGCGTACTCCTGAGATGGGTGAAAAATGTTTACTAAAGAAAGACTGATACATTTAAAAGCTAAATATATTGTAAAATATAACTCATTATTTTATAATGCTCCCCTTGATTGGAGAGTACTTAACTAAAACGTTAATGGCATTCATATTATTCATAATTCGATATTACGCTTATGTGTGTGAGTGTGTGTTTCCTTTAGTGATATATAGTTTCCACACATGCCTTTGATGCTGGGAAGGTCAAAAGACTATAGGGTCTTTTCACACAACACATGCCCTTATTCATGTCCCAGCATTGACACTGTAGTTAAGCATTCTTCAGGCATAGTCCCATAGTTGAGACAATAACATTGAGGTACCATCTACCTGAGCTGGTGGTAGATTACATGCACAGCAATTTTCTCATGGAAGTTATTCAGAACAGAAGGAGTAGTTAAACGCTCCTCATTGCTTCAGCCAAATGTCACAATCTGTGCAACTATCACCCCAACTTTCCCCTGAAGATAGTTTACATGCCTAGAGGGACTAATCCAGACAGTATGAATAAATAAATAAATATAAATAAGCAAACAACCAAATGAAAAAAAATTACTTTTGTCTGTCTCTTACACTATATCAAGAAAGCCCACCAAAAGCTTGGCCTTCTATATAGAAACAAACTCTAGAATCTCACTTGTACATGCTCACCTGCTCCCAAACCTTTTCTATAGCTCACAAATTCTAACTAACCTAAAGTCTTCACTTCTCTCCAAATTAGAAACCACTTACAACAGCATAGCTAGATTTGCTGCTAATCTGCCTTCTAAAGCTCATCACTGCTTCACTCTGAAGACACATAGCTGGCTAGAGTTTCCTAACCAACTCTTATTTACTCAACTTCTCATTATCCATTATCGTGTACAAACTCTCCTCCTGCCCTAGTATCTCTATGCTAATTTCCCTCTACCTCCCTTGATCCCTTAGAAGCTCTGACCAATGCCTATTACAGATTTATAACCCAAAAACATTAGTTGGACACAATCTTTATAGCTATTCTCCTGCCTCCCAATGGAACAAGCTTCCCATGTCCCTCAGACATATGATCAATATTCATAAATTCAAGAAAACACTCAAATAACATCTATACAGCACCCGGTTATGTCTCTGTGACCATCTCACCCAAACTCTTTCCCTTTTCCATTTTTACTTTCTCCCTATTCACTCTCTCTTCCTCCCCCCAACCATCCTCACCATGACTATTATTGTTTCCTTCTGCTTTGTTTTTCTTTACTGTTACCTGTTTTCCTTATTCTGTCTCTTTTCTAATTCACATTATGTTATCATACTGATTATATTTTTTCTCTAGTATTTGTTGTAATGTAAGCTTTCTTAACATACATTACTTTTCATGTTAATTTTTCTTGTATTGATGTAATGTGGAGCTTTTCTCCCCAGGCCTGTGCTGAAAAAGGGTTTTTGCCCAGTCGGACTATCCCAGTTAACAAATGTCAAATTAAATAAATAAATAAATAGTAATAAATATGTATTTAGGAAAGCTTTATGTAATAAGGTTGTATGGGAAGATTTTATGAGGTGGAAGGGTGCATAATTGTTATATAATTGTTTGATATATTAGGCAGCTGATAATACTAATGTGTTAAATTGCTGTTTTGTGTGTGTGTGTGTGTGTGTGTGTGTGTGTGTGTGTGTGTGTGTGTGTGTGTGTGGATGTGTGTACACACATATAGGTGTATAGATACACATGACCACTACATCCTATCTTCTTCATAAAACAGCAACATATTTTAAAATTTAAACAAGAATATCTATTAATGACTGTATTATTAATACCTGCTATATGCATCTTTAAGAAAACCCTTAGTGACTGAAATAGTATGAGCTAACATCTACAATTTCACTGTACTGTCCCCTTACTCCAGCATTTAACCACTGTGTTATGCATCTATATCTCTTACAACAATGCCCCAGTTATTGTCTTCCTTTACTATGATATAACTGCATTAATACTTTAATCTTACCTTCATGTCAGTACAATTCTCCCATAAATGCTGTTCCATCAAGTACATATGTTACACATCTTCAGTGTCCTTTGAATAATATATATTTCAGTGGAACCGATGCAGATTTTAGCAATATGTGGAGTGTCTCATAAAGCATTCACTTCATCAACATTTGACTTTACACACCACATGGAAAAGCATACATCATTTAAAATTCTGAGCAAATCAACAGCTACCTTTAATATTTTCTTATTTTTTCTCCTGTATGCCATTCCCAACAGTGGCAATAAGCCAGTTTCATATCCATGTATTCAGTTAAATAACTGCTTTGCAGGCAAAAAAGAAAAAAACAAAAAATGTTTTCCCTCAGTCACATAGTTATAGCACATATACTCTATATAGACTTAACATTCACAACTAGTCTGCCTACATTTACATTCAATATCATCCACTGTATATATTGTCAGGCAATAATCCCATCCCAGCTAGTTTCCTTTATAAAAATTAGACCACCAACTTCACATGAACCATGTTTATTTCCAAGGTGTCTGCTCTGCTTTTAGGTGTATTACACATGGTTTTCCTAAAGCCAATCCTGAAGTCCTAGGCATGGAGCTGGTTAAGGCTGAAGCACTTCAGTCTAACATGTCAGTTCTCTTTCACTCTTTGCTCATTCTCTCTCTGTTGGTCAGCAATCCCTTCATGGTCAGCTGGCCCATTTGTTCCCTATCACCAGGATGAGGATCAGTCAGAAGGGATCATTGTTCAGATAGCCATCAGGGGTGGTTTGAAGTTTTCTTCTTTTTGTTTCCCCAATCCCTATCACATGGAACAGATGAAGATGTATATGAGAGGAGTGCAATGGGATGACAGTAAAGAAAATATCTTCACTTCTGCAAGGGCATTCTCTCCAGGCATCCCTGCCCCACCCTCTGCGGCTAAAGTGGTGATCTTCACAGTATGCACTAGGAAGTTAGCACCACCCAGCATGCCCCATGAGTCTGCAACTCCCCATCTCACCTGTGACAGACAGGAGGGTACCCACACCATCACTCATCCCCCTCACTGCCTGGTGCCCACAGTGCCGAGGCTGCAAGTCAAACCCTCATCACCTGGGATGCAGTTAGGAATCTTCCCCATGTGCCATAAAGCCGTACTCCACCAACTTTGTAAATAACTTAAATCTCCTTCTGCAATATGCCATTAAAGAAACTTCGGTTCCTCAGTAAACTAAATAAACAAAACATAACATGCTGGTTGTAACACAACTCCCCTAAGACTTCTGAATGAAACTGCAGCTGTTTCATTATAAACCTTCATAAGTGCAAACAACAAACCACAGATGAGACAATACAATTATGCAACAAAATAAAATTGCAGAGGAACAAGCCTGCACTACTTATATATATATATATATATATATATATATATATATATATATATATATATATATATATGTATACACACACACACACACACACACACACACACACACACACACACACACATATATATACTACACATACATATACACACACACACACACACACTAAAATATGGCTACATTACTAACAATAAATCTGCTGAATGCATATTCAGTTGAATGTGCAATAAAACAAATAGAAATTTGAGACACCTATAGGAGATTGCTCCCCCGACACTCCTTGCTACAATATATATATATATATATATATATATATATATATATATATATATATATATATATATATGGTTCTACCTGACATAGCCGAAACCACACAACACCGACAACCACATCACCGACACCACATATTCGACAGTCCATAAACACGAAACCACACATAACCGACAACGAAATAACCGACGGTACACAAACACGAAACCCCATACACTGCACACACCACAATAACAATTATTAAAAACAAAACACATCCCCATTCCACAAACCACACACACAACACAAGCACACCAAAATCCTTACAAGCCCACACTAAACCTTACCCTAACCCTAAGGTCCGTCACTATCGCACACTTACCTACCCGCTCCCTAACCCTAACTCACTTAACCCGCCCTATCGCTCCCTAACCCTAACTCACTTAACCCACCCCTATCGCTCCCTAACCCTAACTCACTTAACCCACCCCTATCGCTCCCTAACCCTAACTCACTTAACCCACCCCTATCGCTCCCTAACCCTAACTCACTTAACCCACCCCTATCCCCACAGACCGTCAATCTCCACACTTACCTGCCTCGCACCCTAACGTCCGTCACTACCGCATACTCACACAGCCTTTCCCCATGTCGGCATCCTCGGCGTTGGTGTTGTCATCCGTCGTGGCGGTCTTCTGCATTGTCGATGTTCTGCCACTCGCGATTCGCGTCGGTCTTCTTCACTTTCGATCTTCTGGAGCTCCGGATTCCGATGTCGGTCTTCTGCGCTGTCGACGAAGTCAGGTAGAACCATATATATATATATATATATATATATATATCTATATATATATATATATATATATATATATATATATATATATATATATATACTAAAAACCCCACTGTCCCACATTCATTCAGTATGTCTATTTATCTATGTTCGACAACAATCGAGGAAAAAACTCATCTGTTTTACAAATCAAGAAAGGAAGCATTAGATGAAAGAAACTAAAACCGTGTGTGTGTGTGTGTCTGTGCGTGTGTGTGCGTGTGTGTGTGTGTGTGTGTGTGTGTGTGTGTGTGTGTGTGTGTGTGTGTGTGTGTGTGTGTGCGTGTGTGTCTGTGTGTGTGTGTATATGTATAATATATATATATATATATATATATATATATATATATATATAAATTTTTTTTTTTTTTTTTTTTCTACCCGAGTCTGTTTAACTGGAGCTATAGATTGTGAACTGAGCCATCTCCAGACAGTTCAAAGCTCAGACCGACTCCTTACTTGGACATTGTTACCATCACATGTCATTCGTGCAAAGCCTTCGCTGACTGTCTATAGAATCAGATTTTTGCTTCAAGATTATGTGACCTCAGAGATAGCATATTTAGAGATGGGGAGAGGTAAGAGCAAAACTTTTACTTTAGAAGCTGGAAAAGAGGTTCAACGTCCTTGTAAAAATGTTGTCACCAAAGATTTACTTATGTTTGCTTTGTAGCAGTCATATGTGGTGGTGTGACTATATGATTAGCATACTTGGCATTGGTAAGTCCAGCTTTGATATACTGAAGTAAATCCTTGGAGGGGTCTATTTCTATTTACTGAAATGTGGTATACCATGCAAAGTCTACCACGGACTAGCTTACTGGCTCCCAATGGATTGCTGAGATATATTCCATTCCCACATTTTATTGCCAAATGGTATTTGTCCTTTGGGTGCATGCAGGTGCTAATCTGATATTAGAAAAGTTAATAACCAGTTATATATTTTAATAAAGAAAATAGAGCTCCTCTGTGCTAATGTCATTAGGTAAGTAAGCTAATGACAACGTGTCTAATGAAGCAGAATCCCTGCACTAAATGTGATGGGTGAAACTCTTCTTAATGTAATCATATTAATATATAGTGCTTCTCCCACAAATTCAGGTTAACAGTCTGGATGAAATCTGATGCTTCTTCTGCATGTTGGATTATAATATTCATTATCTACTTCACAGCATGCATTGTTGGCCTCTCTGGAAAATTGCTGGTGTTTTACTTGATTAATGTAACATAAGGCTTAAATAAGTCTAACATAAATGTCTTTATTCACTTTTTGGAAATTATATAGAACCAGCCTAGTATGTATGATAGAACTTAATTAGGTTACAACTTCCCACAATTAAAAAAAACTCCATCTAGCCGTGAATAACGATTAACTCAGAAGTTTTATTAGAAAATATATACTGATGTATAATTTCACTGTATCTTTCTATATAAGTGACAGAAACAATCTTACCTTATAACTTTCAGTCTCTTTAATATGTTTATGCAGGCTGTAGTTTTAGAAAGTCAGGGATATTTCTATTTCTTTTCACAGTTTTTCATATGCCATACCTATTGGGTACTAGTATACACCCTGCCTAAATTGCAGTACAACTGTGACAAACATATTTTTTCCCTGATTTCATTACAATAAAATTCTGATAAAGATTACCCCTTAATTATGTCACAGTATATTCATAGGTTTTCCTTTAGTTATGTATCCATGTCTAATACTTGTTTTCTCAATATCATGATAAACAAACTGAACACTTATTTGAAGTTATAAAACATTTCAACATAAGTAACATTACTTCACTCTACAATGAAATGTAGGAGTATAGATTCAGATTAAACAACACACCATTTTCTGAGTTCATTGCCTTAGATGAAATTACTATGAAAGAATGTTTTTAAAATGCCAATAGAGTTTATAGTCATGGGAAAAGATATAAGTAGCTCATCTATGTAAGTATTTCTAAATAAACAGAGTCTCAGGCCCACAACATAAAAAAGTCCAGACTCCTTTTTTTTTTAATTTGTCTTTCCCCCAACCATCCTGCAGCGTCTAGTTATGCTTCCAGATTTTCACTATTGTGCAACAAAATGTAGCCCAATCCTGCCTTGCCAGGAGCCCTACATATATCTGTTCACTTTGATGGGCTGTCTGTCTCCTTAGAAAATGAACCTTAGTACTCACCTTCTGTTTGTGCAAGGGAGAGAGGAATCTGATAGTGAGTTGTATTTGTGAAGCCTGGAACTTTCATGAATGTGTTGGGTGGCTCAGAATCCCTTACCAGGGGAGTGGCTAGTACAATGACATCATCATCATCATCATCATCACCATCATCATCATCATAACATCATGACTGTCGTCCAGTACTGATGGGATGCACTGTGCAACTGCTGTTCTCCACTAAAGGTCACATAGTGATCAACATCCCTTCAGCCCTCCTTCTACCAAAGGAGACTTGGCCATTGATTGTGGTATCTTATACCTCCCATCCAGCCCTACCAATGGCTTATGTCCTTCTCTAAACACAGGCTGCCTGTGGCACAGATGGATGTCCTGCATTTGTGCCATCAGACTGGAATTTAACTAGTCCAAAGACTTGTTAGAATTTATATGGCTAATAAAGTGAAAACAAAATAAAATAAACCTCGTTTTACGTGTCTCAAAGAAAAACTACTTGGATTCTAAAGAGAACTTATAATACAAGATCACTTGTCTCTATCTATTTTTAATGAAGTCACCAAAGTATCAAAATGTAATGCCATCCCCCTACACAATGATGACATGAAGTGCTTCCAAGGAAATAATGAGTCATATGTGTATATTAGCTATCCATATTAATGTTTGCACTTCAGAACTACACCAGATGAAACTGCATATGTTTTCACACTGTTTGTCTTCCTGCCAGTTGTATTCTCCCTTTACTTTACTGTATAAAGAAAACTTACCAATAAAGCTCTTTATTAAAATCAGAAAAGTATATATTTTCATTGTTCATGTATAACTACCCATTTCTAAACTACAGGCATTGTGTAAATTCCACATCAGAGATTACTTGCTCTCATCCCACACCTTAAGCTGCTCATATTAAAATAATTAGAGTAAGTCGTATCAGTCAACCTGCCGTCACTGGAATAAAAAATGCATAGAAATGATTTGGCATATTAAAATGCATGACATTTGCAGACAGCCTATTCCCTTTTCTTTTGCATGTCCATGCCATTCATAGTGTCCCAGAAGAAAATCAACAGCAAAATAAAAGGAAATCACTATGGTGATCTAAAGATTTATCCTTTATTTGTATTTATGTTAACACTGTTTTTTACTACAGGCCTGCTGCTATCTAAATAACTTTAAGAAAGTGGTAACCCCTCCACTGCAGCAGCATTTAAAAGAATGCAGTGGACAACAAGATAGTTGACAGGAAACTTAATTATATTAGCCTTCTTTAACTTATTTTGTACAAGACTATATTTATAAATGTCGGAAGATACCACATGTTTAGCAGTAAGCTGTAGTTAACACCCAGGACAACAATGACATTTCTCTTTCCATTGTATAATGGTTTGGGGTATCCTGCTACCATCTTAGTGAGATCAAAAAAATAAAATGAGAGTTGGACCAATGAGGTTAACATGAACAGAAAAAGAAGAATTTGAAATTGTGGTATGCTGCATAATAAACTACAGGAGACACCTTGTTATAGACGTGTATTGCTTGCTTTTCTGCTTTTGATTTGTTTAGTTTGAGACTTTAACCCCTAAATGGTAAAAATGGAAACAATGGTCATCTCTAGTATGTAGCAGTCGAGTCATATTATCCAGACTTTAACAATGAACATGGGAGCCACCAATAACAACTAGTAGTGCCCATTTGATATGGTAACCACCAAATCAAACCACTCAGCCAATTTAACTAATTACATTTTTGTAACAACACACAAAGATAAGCCCACGGGTAAACAAATTGCCATAAAAGTAAAAACAAAACAAACAACTCAAGAATGTAACGGCAAAACGAAGCACAACGAGCATATAAAAGTCAACCAAAACACGATTTATTCAGGCAAGCGCTTTCACCACACTGATGTGGCTTCTTCAGACCATTAATAACAAAAAATATACTTCATATCTCATTTATACATAAAATTTAAAATAAAACATCCAATAAGAACATTTACTCACAGTTTATCATGCTCAGTTGCCTTCCTATTCAACACACCCCTTCATGATGACATCATCACACAACCTATCCTTAAAGATGCAGCAACCAATTATACATGTACCATGATAATAAATAAATGTAAACATTCTATCATAGACTAAAAACATCAACTATTACATCCTAAAATCATCTAGGTAGCCCCCTTGTTTTTAATACTGGTGATACTACTTCATTAAGCCCAGCTCCCTTATCGGCCCTCAGCCTCAGTATCCACCGAAGCTCAGCGCCTTCTGTTTTATTCTCTACATTGCCAAGCCGTACTGTTTCCCTTATGGCCTCAATAACTCTAAATTTAAAATCATGTTCTAAAGTGGTATTAAGGACATATTTAGCTATGGCGTTACTCATATTCCTGTTCCTCACACTATACAGGGGCTCTCTAATCTGTTCCCTAAGTGAATGGTCCGTTTTCCCTATATAGAATCTTTGACAGCAAAGGCAGCAAGCTAAATAAACTATGTGTTTAGTACCACAATCAGCCCTAACATTAAACTTATAAATCTTGCCTGTATCTGGATGCATAAATTCATGAGAGCCTATGTCAATATGCTCATAGAACCTGCATTTCCCACATGGGTGAGTACCTACATTTCCTGTCCCATTATTTTTATGTTTGCCCGGGTAGCATAACATTCTTTTCATAGACTGACAGTTCTTACAACAATAACTAGGAGTCAATCCTACCACCTTTCCTATTCTCTCACCTGTTAATAAAATGGGCCAGTTCTTCTCAGTCACCTGCTTAATGTTATTTATATTACTAGTATAATACATTGTGTATTTCACTCCACAATCATTATTTTCTCTTCTCCTAGTGGCTAAGTCTCCACTCGCCACTTCCATCTCTTGTCTCATGAAATATGGCTTCACCCTCTCTTCCCTTAATCCATCAACTTGTCTTAATATATCCATTATTTCATTTTCTTTATGACCTCTTCTATCAAAATTATCATTCAACACTTCCATTCCCATCCTATAACCTTTCTCCATATGGTGTAACTGGGGCATCCTCATCCCTTGCCCTTTGACCACATTTCTGAACACCCTTCTAGGGTGCATGCTACTTCTATGGAGAAGGGCATTTCTCTGACATTCCTTTCTATACAAACTTGTAGTGATAGTTGGACCCGACTGCTTAGTAACCAAAATGTCTAAGAACTCTACTGACATTTTAGAGAACTTCATAGTGAACCTAAGGAAACCTGATGTAGTATGTAAAAACTCCACAAATGCTTGTAGTTGTTCTATAGTACCCTCCCACGTCAGAAGCACGTCATCCACAAAGCAAAGATAAAACATGAAATGTTGAATAAACATCCCATTGGGGAATACCTCTTCAATCTCCCATTGTGCTACCACAGAATTAGCATAACTATTAGCACAACTCATTCCCATGGCTACCCCATGTTTCTGAAGGGAGTCCTGGCCATCAAACACAAAGACATTGTTGTCTAATACAATGTCCATAAAACTGCATAACAATTCTATTAATTTCCTATTATATTCACTTTGGTTCACTAAATATCTTTTCATATACTCTACACCCTGTGCATTCGGTATGACTTTAAACAAGGAGACTACATATAATGTTACTAGTAATGTAGAGTCACTTACCCTACCTGAGCATGTATACGTATACAGATCTTGAAGAAAATGCTTGGTGTCCTTAAGTATTATGTATGATTTATTCAAAATCGGCCTCACATGCTTTCCTATAAAAATAGAAAAAGGTTCAGTCACCCACCCTCTTCCTGCTACAGTAGGTCTAAAGGGTGGAATGACCAAACTCTTATGAACCTTCAGTGAGCCCTGAAACTTAGACACAACCGGGTTCTCAACCGTGAGAAATTGCATTAATTCTACCGTAATAGAATAACTCATTAGGTAGTCATTTAATAATATATGTATTTTCCTAACCATTCTATCTATACATCCTTGGTTAATCGCCTCATATACCTCACCATCATGAAGCATACCCTTAATGGAACCATTAGTAAAATCCCTATCCATCTCCACTGTCATGCCGCCTTTATCGGCTGGTCGAATAACTATGGATTCATGCCTTTGTATAAACTCTAAGCCTTCTTGTTCAGAGTGAGTTAAATTATAGAAACGTTTGCCATGATTACCTACTTGAAACAAATGGTGTAGCTCACCCTCACATATTCTAGCAAATGCTTCAAGTATAGGGTGATTCACAGGCTTACAGTTACTTAACCTTTTAAAATCATGACTTTTCAACATCTCACTACTAGGGTGTGTTAATCTAAGCATCACATTTCTTATAAATACTTTTTAAATCAATCAATGTTTGTGAAATATCAGCAGTTCATGCAGGAATGAAAGACAGTCCTTTATTAAGGACAAATACCTCAATCTCATTCAATGTTCTATTTGATAAGTTCAAAACTAATGATTCTTGGAGTCCCACATCTTCTTGATGGTTCAATAATTCACCGGATCCACTGGTTGCTTCCTTTTCATCTGGCCATGACTCCTCGATCTCTTTTCATGAGAACTATTCTCCAACCATGATCTACATGAAATCCCTTTTGAGAACTTTATTGTTCTAATTTCCTCAATATTAGATAGTTTGAATAATGCTCATACTTTTTAACTCATTGCTATTGCTGAAATGAGTCATTACCAAAAGTAGGACTATATATGTAAGTTTCCTATAATCTGCAAATTATAGAATGATGCTAAAGGCTTGTTTTTAGATGTTCCATAATCAGTTGAATACCACCAGAGTGCAGCTGTATTATGATTTACAATATTTCCTACTAAGTCAGTATATGAATAATCTTTGCAAACCTACAGCTGAATACATGAATGTGATAAAAAATACTTCAAACTGCTATAACTGTAGGATTTCATTATACAGGATTGATTGATTGATTGATTGATTGATTGATTGATTGATTGATTGATTGATTGATTGATTGATTGATTGATTACCAGGTTAGTCTGACTATACTAGTGGCCACTTTTCAGGGGAGATCCAAGGTAGTATTTCTATTACTAGGAGAAATTTAGCCAGAGCCATTCTGCTTCAGTACCCTGCATTCAGTCAAGCCAACTTAAGATTCATGCAAGAAAACAGTTTTAATTTTAAAGCACCTTTTCTTTCCTGAAGCAGGTTAATTCCAAAATACTGGGGCTGTTACACCTGCAATGGTAAAATTTGTATTTTCTCGGATTGTCTTGTAGTTCAGTATTAGAAGTACTTTTCAAATTGAAGAAAAAACAAAAAATGGTTCTTTTCTGTTAATGGGGCAGCAGGAAAAATGTGCAGTTGAAATCAACTCCGTGGGGCTTATTTTTTCCTGCTTTTAAGTTTGGCTTCTTCCACACAGAACTTTGGATTTACTGACATGTCATGACTGCTTATTTAAGTGTTGTGTCCTGCTTTTCGTTTTGCCTTTGTTGTCCAACTAATACTGACTTTTTTTGCAAGGAAGTCACAGCTTGATCTGAAGTCAGTGATGCTGCTTTTTCATGCTTTTCCTTTGCTCTTCTTTTTGACAGTCTTACTGATTTTATCAGATCTCATTATTGCGTGTTGCATTGTTGTGCTCTGCTTTTAATTTTGTCTCGGTTATCACACTATTACTGCTTTCTACTCAGAAATCACTGCTGCTTCTTTTGTACGTTGTTTCTGGTTGTCATTTTGGCTTTCGTGTCGGACTGCTAGGCATTTCGTCCCAAGTCAGTGCCGCTTACAGAGACAGTTTCAGAAAGATTCCCTGTTAGTTCCTAAAACTCACAGACATGATCTTGTCAAAAAATAATGAAGTGGTCCTATTTCAGACCATCTGCTGATTTGTAAGGATCAGCATGTTAACAATCGTGATGGTCTGATGTATATCTGTCAACCTAAACACACACACACACATAATGGGGACAAAGCCTTTCGAACAATAGAAACTTGTGTTTTTTGTGTGACGTGAGAATGTCGAGAAATAAGTTTGACAAATATGGACATCAGGAGAAAATATGGACATGTACCCAGGCTACATTTTGCCGAAGTTCTCTATGTCAATGTTGCGGCAACATTTCTGTTTCCCAATGACTACTGCCCCGTTAATGGAAAAGTATCCAAAAAATTTACCCCTGCCAATGATTTTGTAGCCCATAAAAGATCCATTGTAGGGGAAATATTTACATAATCAGATATACTTCTTACCTTTTAGATGGCATTCTTCTAGCCAGCAAATTAATCTACAAAGCTATAATTGAGAAATCCATAACTTTATCTCCATGACATCCTACTGGCTTCTTAGATTGCTGGCATCAGCAACCCTGAGATCATGTTATAGCCAGGGGTACCTATACATTGCAGCTGCAGATTATACTATACTATATAGGCTGAGTCACTTTTAGCTGTAGATTATACTATACTATATAGGCTGAGTCACTTTTAGCTTGTAGTTTCCACTTTTTTATTCATACTATTGCTTCACTTATACATAACAAGAAAAAATTCCCTTCAGCATCATTAAAGTGATGTTAAACATCTCCAATAAACAACAAGTAGAAAAACTGTAATCTTTTTCACCCTTTAGTCACTGGTGAGATTCCCTTTCATTAGTGAAGGCTAGCAGTCATGAAACTGCATATTCATTTCTAAAGAAGTCTATTGCCCTCACAGGAATTTGTGTTCTTAAAACTGTCTTTAGAATCATGCCAGAAAAAATGCTATCTGTAGAATTATGTCAGGAAAAATTGCCTGTAATGAAAGCAACAAAATAACATCCATAAATTTACATCCCACTCTAACACTGGGGAAATGACTCTGGAAGTTAAAAGGATTGAGTTCAAACCACAAACATCCAGCACAATCCATAAAAAAAGTGGAACACAGGAGATGAAATATTTGCTTTATATATTTGAGAAAGCTATTATTTTATAGCTTGATGAGTTGGTTATTAAAGAATATCTTCTTTCATAGACATTTACAGACTCTCCATATAATTCAAAAAGAGCACACAACATTCCTGTGTCACAACCAAAGGGAATCATACATTATGGCAGTACTATATTATAACTCCAGATGCAGTTTATTTTAAAAAAGACCAAAAATGTATTCAAGCAGTGTATTATCAAAACTGATGAGTAAAATAGAAGTCATTGGAACCACGAGCATCTGATAATCAAGTGATTTATTAGACTCATAAAACTTTTAAAACCGCTAGTAAAAATATTTGTCTAAAACAAGGCTTTTTCAGGCATAACAAGCAACAGATACCATCTACCATTTATATACTATCAAAGTAGGTCACATGATAATCAGACTCATTTGTGTATCTGTTTCAATAAACGCTTTAAAGATACATAGCCATTCAAACCAGGTGAAATATGCATAACTTGTATAAGTCTAATAAACGACTTCATTATCAGTTGCTCGTGGTTCCAGTGACTTCTATTTTACTTGTTTGTTCTTATTTTTGTTGTCACTGGATTTACTTGCATACTGGCTGTATTTTTTTGCCTTTATTATCAAAACTGCGCTATCATCTGTAGTAACTCTTAGATGTGTTATATCATGCAGAAAATCATTTACACACACAAATATGCCACACACAGTGCGCACACATACACACACAAATAAGCAGTAGAAACACACAAACATGCAGCACACACACACATACACACACACACACACACACACACACACACATACACACACACACACACACACACGCACATACACACAAACATGCATCACATACACACAGAAATATGCATGCGTTACACACATACCTCTCAACCTCTTAGAGCAAGAAATGACAAAGGCATAAATAAAAGTGATGCAAAGGCCCAAAAATAGGGACAAACTTAGAAAGTTAATAGAATAATAGGTTGTGCATTAGCATAAATTTTCTGAAGGGTATGAAGTATGAAACTCAAATGTCTGTCATTATTTTCTAATTTCAGCCTTTAATGATTTGCCACTAATTTGCCAGAAAAACACAACTTTATGAAAAATGGACCAAAACTATGAGGCAAAAATCTGGACATTCTGTGAAAATCTGTACAGTTGAGAGGTATGAGCACGCACACACACACACACACACACACAGACACACACACACACACACACACACACACACACACACACACACAGATGCATAGAGCATGCACATACACATACAGACACAGAAACATGCAGCATGCACACACACACACACACACACACACACACACACACACACACACACACACACACACACACACATATGTATACACAACATTTAAAGCTATGACTTTTATGGTCCTAATACAAGTTATAAAAGAGAATATAAGATCAGCTTAAAGCAGTACACAATGCATATTAATATTTTGCTAATCATGTAATACGCATGAGTGGCACTCATATCTAAAACATACAGCAGTGTTGAATCCCTGTACTATCAAGACAGCATGATTTGGTGACACTCCATTGAAATAGGAGTTTCAGCCCCTCAGTTCTCAGTTATGCATTGAAAGGGTTGCACGCTCCCCCCCAAGCACCTTTCCACAGCACAGGTATAGAATTGCTAATAAAGTTAAGTAACTCCAGTGCTAAACTAAACCCTTGTAAAAGGCATCATTTTATGACAAACTGATCTGCCATTTGTGCTAGTGTAAAATTGGTTAATGCTGATGAAATGCAACAGACTCAACATCAGCATCACTAAATGGGTATAACTTCTGTTGCTAACTGCATTACATGCATTTGCAGTAACTAAGCTCATAAAACATCTGACATAGCTTGTCCTTTTTCATGTTTATAAATATTGCTGTAATCCATGCTTGCCTTACACCCATCATGTAAGCTTCAGGAAATTCAGTGTGTTACACTGCTGCTCAGTTGCATGTTCCTATATATCATCTTAAGCGACTTTAGGTTTTAATACACGTCTTAAGTCCAGGTGTGTGTGACAACAGACTTCTTACGTCTATTCTGACCGAAGGCTCCAGCTGTTAATTGTTGCAGATGGAGAAGATAAATGTAACCAAATGTTTTACTTTATTTGTTTGCAAATATATTGAGCATAATTATTGTAATGCAGCTGGTCATATATGCTGATCTTTTCCAACTGCAACCCACTTATTTGTGGAATATTTTCTGAATACTATAGAAACATGAAATTAGTTATTTGATAAGCATGTAAATCCAATATTCAGAAATCCCTCTTTTAAGGGTAGCCAGAGAGTGGTCCCTGATTAATTAATTTACTCACAGTCACATGGTGGGCAAGCACAGACTGAGAGAGAATCAAACCCACAACTTAACATGAAGCTCAATAGTAGCTCATAATACTACAGTTCATAACGACACAAGTTCATGGCTACTACTCACCAATACTTTACTCATCAAGTTATGAAATAGATCTGTATACTACATTTCCTTCTTCAGAAATGCATTACCTGCTGTGTTGTTCTGTTTAACTTCTGTGCTTAAGTTTTGATTAAATACATGCTACTACATTCTCAGCTCAGATCATGTGTTGTACTTTCAGCAAGATATCACAAAAAGCTGTGCTGAAAGTGGAATATGTGCAGGCTGCAATGATGCCTTTCCGTCACTTGAAAAAGCTGTTCATATTCAGAAGCATTTCTAATTTCTGCAGAAAAATAACCAAACAGTAATAGAACTTTTGGCATTCCTACCAGAAGAATTTCTGAATGCATGCAAGATTTGCATAATGGCTAGCTTTCCCAAATCACAACTTCACTTGTGCTGGGACTATCAGACTACTTCATAAATAGAAGAAGAAAGCCAAAAACAGTGACCTCTTTTCCAGATGCCACTCGTCTCTTTCCCTCTTTTCATGTGTGTGTCTGCTCCTCTCTGTTGTTCTGCCTGCCTGTGTTGACCCCTCCTTCCTCCATCTCAAAAGCTAGACTGGACTAGAACATCATTTTTCAGCCCTAGTTTTTTCCTGGATTTGTTCTCAGGTGGAGCACCAACATCTTCCTTAGCAGCACTTTAAACTGTTACCAACATTACTGCTTGTCTATCCAAATCTCACAGCACTAGTATGACTTAAACATTTGAACAGGATCTGCATTACCGGTTGTGATGATAGGCGAACATGCATTGGATATCCTTACACTCTGTAAGCATTCTATCATTAAACATGCCTGGAATATATCTTCTTTGTACATTCCATAGTATTTCTGACCCCATCCTTCTTGATCTCCTGTATCTTTGCTAGTTAAATAGCTTGAGTAATACCAGAACTAGAGATTTAAATCTCTGTCAGCACTTAAATAAAAAATGCTGAGTAGACAGCCTTATTACCTTATGCCTATCCACCACCAGAAATGAAGTCACTTGCAAGTCAAGCAAAGTGGCATCCTTGCATCCTTCAAATTAAACCAGAACAGAGTTGCTTTGCTTTTACGAGAAAAGGGTACAGCTTGAGCGTAGAACTGACAAGGTGGAATCACAGTAATGGGTAGTGAAGGGGCCAGCCTCCCTGGACGCAAGGTGTTAGGGGCACAATTGGGAACTGCAGTTCCTGCATTCTTAATGCTGGTACAGAAATATACTTCAATGCTATATTCATAAGCTGTAATGTAGCAAATGGATTTCCTAGAGTTTAAAAGCAGAAGTAAGAAGTCTTTGTGTTTTATTTTTTGTTCAGTAGTTGAAGAGCTGAACGAGTGGGGATCTGATAGTGGACCTTTTTTTTGACATGGAGCACCAGACTAGGGCTATGGAACTTTTTTTACTCTTCAGTTGAAGAGCCAAAGGATGGGGGGGGGTGGCAGCTGCAGCTCTGTGGCACAAGGCATGAATCATCTTGCAACTTGATTGCCTTGTATCCCCTGTGATCCAGGTTTAGTCTTACCTCTCATACAACATAATTCCAGTTTTGTTTTTCTCTTCAACTTAAAAGAAAAATGTTTTACTTTTCCATAATGGCATCAACAGAAGAATGAGCATAAAGCAGATGTGTTGACTTTTTCTTCAATTATGCTTCATATATCTTTGTAACAGAGATAGCCCCAAGGTGATGAAGACTATCAGCGAATACATGGGGGCAAGTTAGAAAAAAATAAATAACAATATGCTATTCAGCATTTACGCTCATTTTATTGAAGCTCTCTGCTCTTCAACTACACTTTTAGGAGTTAAATCCAGTGGGGCGAAATGTTTTTGCTTTGTTTTGTTTTTTTCCTGAGATGGCCGTGGAGCATTAGTCTGGTTATGTGGTTCTTTTAAAGTTATACTATGCATGCATAGGCTGTTGGAAGTACTTTCTGGTCAATCTGACATAATGTGCCACTTATTCAGTTAGTTACCAAAGTCATAGTAGTACTGACAATTCTCTCTGAGATGCAGCTTATAATGTTACTGCTGAGTCTAGTTCTCAGGCACAGTTAATTTATAGTGGCATTCATATGAGTAGCCAGTTTGCAAATGCCAGGCTAACTAACGTATCTTTCTCTTGTGAAGGTCTCTCTGAGGAAAAAAGCTTTATCACTAGTGGAACAAGAAAAATAAATGGTCTGTTAGTGTTGAATTCATGTTACTACCCAAAGCATTCAAAAGCTCAGTAATACTTCTTGAAAAAATGAAGACTTGGGTAACATGCTGTTATGACTCATTGACAGTTCCTAGACATTCAGTCCAGAAGAACACTGGGGAGCCCAGCCCAATTCCCAAGAGCATTGTCTGGTTCAGGGAATTGCTCAGAATCTAATTAAAATAGAAGAATATTAAAATAATATTAAAACATATCAAAAGGGCACTGTAACAGAGACATCATGTTTCATCATAGGCAGATTTAAAACAGGGCACTGTGATACTGCAGATATTCCATCATTGTTTGTGTTACAGGCAGTTAGCAAACAGCCAGACCAAAAAAATTGACTTGCTCGCCTAAGTAGTGTTGTTACCCATCAATATGCTTCCCCTAACAAGAACTTTGTGTTTTAGCCAGCAATTCCCAGTTTTAATTCATTGTTTCCTATCTCTGTCTCTCAGACATTGAGTTCTTGTATATTTTCATACAAAATCTTTCCAAAAAAATGTATTGTTTCATCTGCCCTTCATACATGCATTCATGTTATTTCATCATTGTTGATTTTTCTGTTTATGAAGGCATTTAGTCAGGCATAAAGTCATTACTGAATAATTAAATGAACCTTTTACATGTTGTCCCCAAAAGGAAGAAATTGTAAAAAGTGAGCTAAGTCTAACTTTTGCAGTGGTTGAAAAATATCAGTCTTTCAGATTCATTTGTAATCTCATCTAGTAAAATTTATTTTTTCAACTCCGAAATATGGTGTATATATATATGTAAAATGACTAAATTCAAGAGACAAATAAAAAAACATAATGCTAATGTATTTACTGTGATAAGACAACATGATATTTGTTCGTTTCTTTATCTTTGTTACTATAGTATATCTGCAATAAATTACTTATGAAGTTGCAGTGAAGGGGATATCCAATGTGTTGCTGTTACTGTTTAACTGTTGATTTAAGCAGTTGGAACTACAAAAGTGGCAGAAGAAAAATATGTTCTGTTGAGAGGGAAGCTGGTATTAGACTCTGATTCTTTTTTTTTCTCCCCATGACAGATGGCATTCATATAAGCTATGTATGCCTGTCATCCTTTCTGTGCTGTCACTTAAAACTACTTTATTATCTAGCACAGAAACAGTACGTGACATAATGTATCCTTTATGTTTGAAAATGTGCTTTATTTCAGCTTAGCTTTTTGTAGTTGGATTGGATTATTTGTCACAATCATGTATTGCAGATCTAGCTATATTGTATACCCTATATTTACTACTGCTGTAGTCAATCAGTTCACCTATGACCTTATACTTGACTTCAGTTACAACTACCTCACAAGCCAGATTTTGGAGTTCATCAGAGAATTCAGTAGTGTCTTCTTACTGAGTCAATCATGAAGATTTCTACAGTCACTTTGGGAGGTTTGTACAGCCTTTTTCCATTGCAGGCCACCCTATAATAAAACATTACCATTCAATTAAAATTACACATCTTGTCACTGTCCTAGAATGAAATAATGATAACATTTCCAAGGAAACAGTGTTGCTAAGTATTTGCAAAAACAATGTGAAGGGGAGGAACCACAGAAGGGGCAAAACACACAGCAAAGCCATGACAACAGCCAAACACATTCTACAGTGATGACTTCCCATTCATAACTGTTTCAGTTAGAATTACCCCATCTGTCATTGTTCATTGTGAAGCAGTAAAATATTTGAAATAATTTTTAAGTGAAACTTTACCCTTGGATGCTTATTTTATATAGAAAATTTGTCAGCAGTGCTGTGATGCAATGTATTGTTTGTCTACTCGCATTTGATGGCTGTTGCACAATCAGTCCTATGTCTAGCACTCTTGGGGGAATGACTCTTCATTTAACTTTCAGTGAGATAAGCATGTATAACTGTAAGAAAACTGCTTTGAATATAATGCACTATTTATATCATGCATCTAAAAGGAGGCAAAGATGACAAAAATATAGTGATCTTTTTATTTAGGAATAAATTAGAAGAGCAGCTCAGCATGTTAGGAAAATGGGAAAAGTCAGTGCAGAAACTGATATGTACATTTTCTGATCAGTTTGAGTTAAACAAACAAATATCGTGTCTTTGATGCTTATATTTCCTTTTCAAAATTATGCTAGCTTTTTGAAGTCTCCCATTATTGTTTAACTTATACACAAATCAAGCAACAGCATATGCCATCTCATGTTTCATTCTTTCAATAAAATACGGAGGCAATTATGTTTAAGCTTCTACTGTACAAATATTTGTTAAACGCTGACATTCTAACAATAACATAGTACTTGCGTGTGCTGTTGAATTTTACACCAGCCATCCTATGTTCCTATTCTTATATTTAGAAGTTATGAGGCAGAACACATTAAAGAAGATGAAATACTGTTCTTGTAGTACATCTGTGTTATATGTGCTTATTGCAGATTTTGCAAAATGCTAACAAAATCTGGGAAAGGAGAAGTTATAAAATGTTACAAGATGACCTCGGTCTGTTTTCTATGTTTTACACACATAATTTAATGAAATGTAAAGTACCATTCTTATCTAGTTACACTTAATTCTGTTGCACAGCTATCCTCAAGCCTTAGAGAAATAGAAAGGACTTTTGAAACATGCTTCTTTAAAATCATAGAATTGTAAACACTGATTATTTAATTTGTGTGAAGCAAAACTTAATTACTTGCAACATGCAAACTCAATCCAGTTCTTTCTAGTGTGCTGCCCATGATTTTTTATGTATTTGTATAACTTTAATTTAGTAGTAATTATATGAAATTTTCCTGCATAAGGTTAAGATATGGTATTATTATCACCCTATAGTTGAGCAGGTCCCTAATGTTAGGGTTCCTCGCTTCTGTCTTTCCTGAAGCATACGTCAGAATTGTCAGGATGCACCAAAGTTTCAAGCAAACAGCTAACTTTTATTTGTAACAACACAGCAACTTAGCATAAACAATGTTAAGACTTTAGCTTCTCCCACCCAATTACTATAAGTAGATTAGAAAATGCAATGCATTATGGGCTAGGTGTTTTCTTAAAAATGCCAATGAATACACTAGCCTTAAAAGAGAAACTACTATATTATATATAGATGTTTGCAATGTATACTAGCACAGCTTTATACCACTTGTCATCACATTACCCCATTACAGAAAAATGTCATTTGTGAAATTACATAGTATGATGATATACACTCAATTCATCATGCATTTGACACTCTTGACTAATCTGAAAAAGCATTTAAACATTACACATGCACAACATGGTTATTCATAAAGCATTATGAAATGTAGCAGTGTTTTCTTTTTTTTTTTCTCACAAATTGTAGCAGTATTTTCTTAACTGCCCCAATGTCACCATCCCAATCTTGAAAATGTCTCAGAGAATGAATTATTCTTCCAGTTCTCATTAGACTGGAGATAGAAAGAGACTGGGAGTCTGCAAATTGAAAACTTAGAAACATAGTGTTATAACATTTATTGAATTTTTTATAGAACCTTAGATAAATCACAGTTGAATGACATTTGGATTATACAAACTCAAGCTTCTTGTCTTGAATGTTTGGTTGAAGTAAATTTGTTGTCAGTACATCAATGGATTTGCTAGGCATTGATCTAATTATTCTCAGCTCTAATTAGTTCGACTGATTTTCAGGAATACTGTTTTTAGGTAGACTGTCATCAGGAGCAGGTTGAATGTGCTGTCTCTTCTGTTTAATGATAGTGACATCTTACTTTTGCACCATGTAGGAACGTGGTTCACTGATTTATGGCACTGTTACACACTGTGTGCCCAACATCTTCTTATCCTTCAGTTGTAAGCAGACAGCTTGACCTGTTTGCAGGACGGTTAGCAAATGTGCAGAATGTCAGCCATAAAACATTTTGCATGAGGCTTTGGCTTTTTGGTCATTTTGTTTGACTATATAGTATGGCAGAAGTCTAGGCTCACATTTTCACTCTGTCATTGGAATGTTAGCTTATATTTGTCTTCAAGGCATCAGCAGTGGAGAGCTAACTCCAATGGCACTGTGTAAAGAGGTTCGGTGTGCTGTAAGCGTTTTGTGAGGATCTGACTGACAAAGTACTTTCATGGCTGTTTCAACTGCTCTCTCAGCTTCACTATTCAATTGCAAATTATGTGAGGACTTGATGTAGTAAGGGTAAAACCATAGTCAGTAACAAGCTGTTGGAATACACTTGACATACACTATGTACCATTGTTAGTAACCACCCCGAAAAGTAGACTATACCCAGAGATAACATCTTGAATCTGGCTTTTTCTTGTTGGCTAGCTGTAGTTGGCACATGGATTATTTCTATGGCACATGTATAAAAGTCCACAGCAATGCAGGTTTTGCCTTCAAACTCCTGAAGTCAGCTGCTATCTTGTCCAGGGACTTTGTGGTAACTTTGTCAGTATTAATGGTTCTTGTCTCTGTGATACTTTAGGCACAATATAGAATTAAAACTTTGACACTGCAATAATCATGTCTTGTTTGAGTCTATCTCTATGTCTAGTGAGACCCTGATAATGTTGATATATTTATAAGTCAGTGTGCTCTGATATCTTTGTCCTGATGGTGTGATATTTATACTTGAGGTGTTTGGTTTGTATCCAATGATTTAGTAATCCATTTTGCAAACAATAGATAACTACTTATAGTTTGAATCATTTTTAGTAGTCTGCTTAAGCTTTTCTAGTGTTTTAGTAGTTATAGGTTTTGTCATCATGATGTTTTGTAGATAAGCTGCAGTATCACTTTTGGTATCTTATAATAGCTCCTCACATATATGATTTTCAGATAACACATCTGCAACTACTAGTTGTTTCCATGCAGATGCATTGCTCTGGCATTGAATCTCCTAAGCCTTATTAACAGTCCCTGGCACATTGGTGACACTTTATCTAAGTCATATGAATTTATTAACAATACTAGTGGTTTGTAATCATTCTACAGTTACAAACTCTCTCTAGCCCTAATAGCTAAATAACACCCACATACTCAGAAGTCATTCCTTTTCAGTTGTAAATATCACCATTCTAGAGTAATAAGCAATAAGATTTATAATCACTAATGTCTGCTCTGTGACATCATAGTGTACTAGTTCTAGAACTGTTGTCAGTATTTCTTTTACTTTGCTGAATGTTTGAGCTTGAACATGTCCCCAAGACTGAAGCAAAAGTTTTGTTAAAATGTCTGTTAAAGGAAGAAGCATTGTAGAAAGGTCAGGTACAAACTTGTTGAAATAGCTGACTATGCCTAAGGTTCGCCTCAGCTCAGTGAAACAGCATGGATTTCCTGACTTGGTTGTTTTCTTTACTTTAGTTACGTCTTGCTTGATACCACAAACACTTGTGTTGTACCCAGGATACTGCAACCATGTTATACTAAACCAGTGTTTGTTCTGATTTAACTTTAGACTGGAAATCTTGTTAATTTGTAACATGGCCTTTAAACACAAATTGTACATTTTCTTTTTATGACCAAATAAATGACAGTAAAAAAACACCACCATCCAGGCCTTTGGGTAAATTAATAATTTTTGCTGAACGATTTCAGGTGATGAGGTTATACCAAATATCAGCCTTTTAAAAAGAACCTTCCAACAGAAGTAATTAAGGTTGTCAGCTTTTGACCTGGTTTATCTAAGGAAATTTGTCAGCATTGAATGAAAATATAATTTGTGGAAAATACGTTTTCATTATCATTCAAGGGTTTCTATGACTTCTTATTAGGGCAATATGAACGTTTCACTCACAACAGCATCACTGAGATTTTTAAAATCAAAACATGTTGGCACTCAACCGTGATTTTAATGACCATGACCATAGCGATACACCACTCCCTCTTTTAAGTTATACTCTCAATAATATCAAGGTTTTGTATTAAAACAAACCATAAACTATGTATATCTTCAGATTCTTGACCACTTGCATGGAGAAATTTATTTGCCTGTATTTTGTCTGCTTCCTTATCTAATTTGGTTGCCACATAAAATTGTATGAGTATCTGTGTCTAGACAGTCCAGCAACATGGTTTTGAGACATCAAATGGCTCCTGTGGGGTGAGAGAAATTTTCTAGGCAGAGAACTTTGTGAGGTAAAATAATGATTTTTCAGTAAAACAATCTGACTCTGAGCATTCAGAATCACCCGTGGTGACAGGGAACAATTTTAAAGCTGATAGGACATTGTTTGTCAAAAACAACTTGGTTCTAACACCCTGCTGAGATATTTTTCTCCTATCTTCCATGAAGCATTTGTTGGTCAAGTCATAAGTGTTAGGATACACCAAAGACTCAAACATCAGGTTACATTATTTGTAACATGGCAGCCCAGCATAAACGAGGTTAACACTTCAGCATCTCATAGCCAGCTGACAGCGACTTAGATATCACAATGCATTATGGACTACATCTTTCTTAAAATGGCTACATCATACATTAGTCTTAAAAGAGAAACTACTATTTTATATTTTCATAATATATACAGGTACTTTAGCAGCTTTATACCACTTATCATCACACCTATTGAACGTCTGAGGAGATCAAGTGTGCTCCTTATAACTTCAGAAATCTGTTGATATTGTTCATTATCCTCTGCCCTGGTCATGAAATGCAAATAAATAAATAAATATACCGAGTTAAAAACTAACCAACCATCTTCATTTCTATATGGTATTGCATTGTTGCAGTTATTGTGCATCTGCAGTAGGTGGTGTGGGAGCCCTCCCTGTCACTGGTGCAGGGGATTCAACTGACTATCAAAAACATTTTAAATGTGCAACAGTGAGTGCATTTCTCAATCTTGTGTAGCTTGTAGCATATCCTGTATCTCAATCTACTTTTCTTATGTAGTAAATATGAAGCACCTGACTACCAATGAAGAGTCTGACATTTTGTTTAGCACTTCAAGATAAATGTATCACAATGTTAAACATTTCTTACATACTGATCGGGTTCCTATTAGATAACCAAAGGCGCATTCTAGAGAATGCATCTTGGTCAAACTTAAAACAACAAAAAGGCAAAATAGCGAAGCGGCTTTTAAGTGAATTCTTTCCCAGGGAAAGAATTTGCTTGGCCTCTTCCTTTACTTTGCAGTTTTCGACACTGTAGTGCGATCTCAGGGTTGGTATATTTACATAGGGTAGGGTGTGGGGGGTGAAGCCCCCCAATTAATGTATTCTTTCAATTTTTATTTATTTATTTATTTATTTTGGAGAAAAAAATCACTGTCCTGAGCTTTTGAGATTGTAAGCTTTCCCTTACATGGGGTTGATTATTCATGGTTTGCTTTTTTAAGCATTCAGTGATATAATATAGACCCTACTGATCACAGCTGTATATGATGTGCAACTTTGCATAAGCGCTAATAATTTCCTGAGCTCTCCAGATATGCATTTGTGACATATAAAAAGAATGTTCAATTGCACAGTATTGTTTGCCATGTAGATATTAACCCATTTGAAACACACATCAATGGCACTGAAGTGATATACACACACACACACACACACACACACACACGTATATATATATATATATATATATATATATATATATATATATATATATATATTTCAATAAAAGCACAATCACCTGAACATTGTCTGGTTCAATAGTTTATGAAGACATCTCCCATATATTTGTTAGATCCTCCCTAATACATTCCTTCTAATACATTGAATACAAAAAGAATACAAAATGAATGTGAAAATATGGAAGTACTGCAATATAACTTTATACATCTGCAATTTTGCAACATGAGTTATCCCTGCTTATTTACATATAGAGGGACATTCATTAAGAAAATAGATATAACAATAACATTAAAAAACGAGCCTAGCTTTGTGGCATAGAGGGATAAAGCCCTGACTATGACCCAGATGACCCAAGTTTGATTAATGTCTCAAGCTTTTGAAGAGCTGGTTGAGGGATAGGTTTATAGATTAGATTCATAGATTAGTACTAAGCTAACTGCTCTTGTGAGCCATTTTAAGCCTAGCCAGTTATCCCTTGTGAGACTCGAACGCTGCACCTTGTGTTTGTAAGGCAAACACCTTAACCATTAGGCCACCCTCCCAACCCTGTTAGAAGCGAGTGGCAAATGTCACTTTGCCTACCCTGTAGGAGGGACTTGCTGGTCTGGTGACTATTTTGACAGATGGATGTGAAAGTTTGAAGGTGAAACAGCCATAAGTACAGATGTGGGCTTACAGTGTTTATTAGCATGTGTGTGGCATCTCTTACATGCAAGGAGAGAGCATAGTAGGCCCTCATAGTGATGCAGGCATCTTCATCAGTCACAAAGAGGGAAGGTTAGAACCTTAAGCAGAACCTCACATGATGGATGCCTGAATAATTATCTCTTATTCTGGAGAGTATGAAATGGACCGTGACCTATCAGGACCACTTGAGTCACTTTTCAACTATAGCCTGAAAGCAGGCTTTGTACCATGAGAATGGGGGACTGCAATGGTTATTCCACTTCCCAAGGCTAGACTATCAACTGACCCCAGAAACCATAGACCTATTAGTCTGACTAGTCTAATATGTAAAGCCATGGAACAAATTGTCATGGAAATGGTCAACAAAAAACATAGGCAACCTTCAGACATTGGACTCAACCCAGTTTGGCTTTGTTAAGGGAATATCATGCCTGTTAAACTAGGTGAACATCTTTGTGAAGGTCAGCAAGGCAATCGATGAGAGTAAAATGGTGCATGCTGTCTACCTGGACCTGGATAAGGTGCTCAATACAATACTGCATTCTGACATAGTTGACAAACTCACTGAAATGGGCATAAACCTCTACAAAACTCATTGTATTGCAAGCTATCTTACATACAGGACCAAGGAAGTCAGGATTGGTGATAGCACCCCTTTCCAAGAGACTGGCCAATAGCAAGGTACCTCAGAGCTATGTGCTGGGACTGCTCCTATTTGCCATCTACTTCTTGGAGGCAATAATATTGGAGGCTTTGCCTGACCAAGTTCACAGATGACTGCAAATTGGGAGCTATCATAGAGTCCCCCATGATGCAAATATCTTACAAGGGAGTCTAACATAGACAAATCACCGGTGCCAAAGTCATGGACTAAATCTTAAAACCAAGAAGTGCATTACAGTGTCTTTTGGGAAAACTGCCTACCAGGCTAATTACTCCATTGATAAGACACCCCTAAGATACTGGTGTCTTAATGATAAGACCGAGTAGTCTGGGAATCTGGGAACATATGTAGACAGTAATCTGACCGTTCACCAACATATGGCCAAGGTAATAAGAAAATCATTCTGTGTTGTGCAACTCATAAATAATGGCACGGCATCCAGGTCCAACAAAGTCATAGTGGCACTTTATTCGTCTGCTATCAGGCCCATCAAATGCCCTCTTCAGCATGCACTTACTCTAACATATGCAACAGTTGGAAAGGCCAAAAAGATTTCTTACCAGGAGAATCCATGGTATAAAGAAATTGTCCTATACAGCTTGTGTAAAGCCCTAGCTCTATACTTTGTCTCCTACATGCTACTGAGAGGCAATCTATGCTTGACATGTAAGGCATCCTTAGATCCAGCTCTGATGGACCTTTTGCACATCTTGGTCTGGCTCCCATGTGTCTGACAGACAGAGGCAGCCAGTAATGCTAAACTACTATTACTCCCTAATCACTTCCAGAAGCTTCCTAACTAACATCCCCCTCCTAATAAACACTCAGGATACATAGGGACACAATCATGTTGTATTTCACGGCTAGGCTTATAAAGGCCCTGATGGTCATTAGCCTAGTACATAACTATGGACCTATGAACCTATAAATGAAATGCAAAAGAAAAAGTATTTCAAACTTCTTCATAGTATTTTCTACATATGTAAGCTCGATATCTTTAATATAGTAAAAGAATATTATATTATGAGTCATGTTTTATTGTTTAACACTGCTCTTAATTGCATATAGGTATACTCAGACATATTTTATTATGCATTACTACAGCTTGTCCCAATGTACTGTTTCCTTTGCATACTCTGGATCTGTATGACTGTTTATTAAGACTAACTGTAACCTTTGCAGTTTTCATTCATTATTGACCTTTGTATTTTTTACATATATTTGTGCCTTAAGCCTGCATCATAGCTAGAACGTGTCATGAGTTATGCTCACCTCCCCACTTAACAAACAGATTAAGACTTTGATTAATGATCATTGCAAAGTTGAATATTTAAGAAATTACTTTTCATCTTGTACCCGTATATATGTTAGGAATGATGCATTCCAGGGCATGCATTCAGCAGATGTTACCACACATGAAGGTGCTGGAAAGAATAAGGTATATTTATCCTCTTTTTTATTGAATGACCTCACGACAACATGTTTTTCCTTATGTAGGGCAATTGATGTTTGTCCTCCCAGCCAGTGTAATATTACAAGGGCACATAGCAGATGTTTTAACTAGGATCTCCTTAGCACCAGTCTGCACCTGATATACATTTTCTGTGTACTTTTACACTGTCTTTATTTGTTTATCTGTGTTTGTAATCGTTGTTTTTAATGCTTGTGATATCATTCGTTGTATTATCATTCTTTAATTAAATTGTAATTGTGGAACTCTTCTGTCCAGCCTCCTTTGAAAATTACTTATCCCTAGTTAGAATTTCCAGGTTAATAAATACAGACCAGTAAGTAAACAAGCAAAAAAGAAATAAATCACTAAATGCATACATAATATTTACTGGAAACAGTTTCTCTAATTCTCTGTCCTCTTGTCTATTTGATTACATAGTGGGGGAGGAGCTTGCATTTTAAAGAGTCTCACACTTTTTACTCTTTCAACTATATAAATAAAATTAATGTTATTTAAGATGCCTGTACACGCATTAGACTCTCATAGCCTATGTTGTACTGTTATATGTTCTGTTAAGTATATTATTAATTACCCATCTTACACTACATTAGCTTGAAAGCAGAAAGAGGCAACATGCCTATCTTGTCTGCCATTTTAAAAGCCTTAACATTCTACATATACTCCATCCCTACCTCCCTCCTTACATTTTCCACCTATCACATTCCCAGTTAAATTCACATATGATTCCCTCTCCCCCACCATTTCTGATAGCCCATTCCATGGATCCACTAGTTTATCTGTGAATAGTTTGGTATTATACATCAGAGTTAGAGGACTCGATTCTTTATCACAACTCTGTCAGCTTCATGAGACATTTATCTCCAGAAGACCTACATCAACAAGAATTTAGCTTCATTATACCTGCTTCACTAAAATGGCCAGAACTACCTGAGTACATGAAAACAGCAGCTTCATCCTAATTCTGTACACAAAAGTATACCTACAAATGCACAGTAAAATACAAAATGAGGAATACCAAAATAAAACAGTAAAACATTCTCCATGCATGCAACATGTGTGTGTGTATATACATATATATATATATATATATATATATATATATATACCTGGAGTTAGAATATATAGTAAGGGGGGGGTGGGGACACAGGTTGTATATTGTTTTCTGCAAAACAGTTATTAATTGCACTTGTAAGTATCCATCTGTATAGTTTAAAACGTTCCCCCCACCCCACCCCCTTACTATATATTCCAACTCCAGGATCACACTACAGCTGTCAGAGCTTTACATTACTAGCCATTTGTAAGAGTCTGCACAGAGAATTACATCTCAAACCCTTTCTTGCTGGAAAGGGGCACAAGAAAAGGTCACCCTCTGTCCTCATTTTGTTCGTAATGACTATTTAGCCCATTGCATTCCAGATTCATAATCATGATCATCTTCAAGGATATACATTAATGGGTCAAGAGAGGAGAGAGTTTTTACTTGCTGATGGTTGCCTTTTGGTCTCAAAAAATCCCAAAAAACAATGTTATGCCCATATTAGCAAACTTGCTTGACAAATTGCTAGTTTTATCAGATCTCACTGTAAATCAATCAAAATGATATAAATGTTTGGCTGAGGTCAAAATAGCTTGGAATTCATCTACATGCAGATCCATGGAGGATGATACAGGTGAACCCGCAGCCTTTATGAGATGACTTGTTTGCGAATGTTCATAGATGGAGATAACTGCTCAGCGGGCCAAGGTTTCAGTAGTTAAATATATCTTTTATTGTAAAATCTGTTATTTTATGAGGCACACTCTCACTCCACAGACAAATAAGCTGTTTGTAAACATTTAAATTCTGATCAGGAAGTTCACGCAGGAACTTAGTACAGAAGGTGTCCCTATATTTTTCTGGTAAGGAAAGTGTGGTGGGTCAACCCAACATGGAGAAGATGGCAGAGGATTTTAATATCAAGCAATACCCAAGGGTTATAACTGTTAAAGAGCCAACTTGGATGATCTGTACAAGTGGCCATTCTTGGCTTGACTTCACATGAGGCCATAGGATGGCATAAGAACCATTTACCCCCTCACCTTGGGCTGAAAATTGCAGGTAGGTCAGTGGCAGGTTAAGGAGTTTGGATTGTTTTCTTTATCTGAGACCCCTCCCAGCACAGTTTTTTTAAATAATATATAAAGACAAATGTTCTTTTTTATTTGTCTTCCTGTTTTTGATGATATTTACTGTTTGATAAAGCAACATTTGTTTGATTGTTTGTTTTAAATGGAAGCAAGAAGTGAAATAAAATTTGCTAACCTATAATACCCCCAAAGATACATAATATTGGTACATTTACAAGCAGAAAGTACTTCTGTATTTAATGAGTTTTCTAAATCTGTCTCTAGGCATTCTGCATCTAACCACCAACATGCGTCTTTATTTAGCATTACTCAGAAAACAGCAGCTGTGCTAGACACTTCCAAAGTAAACTTAAAACAAACAATTGTAAATCCCAAAAACAGAGCATTAGAGGCCTGATATAGTCTACACTAGACTAGCCTTTAACAAACACTGTCTGGGATTGGTGAACTACCTCTGGTACCATTAATAACAGCCTAGATGCCTCCAGTAACACAAATAACAGCCAAGACACCAACATTTTTGCATAAAATTCGCTCTCTGTATTAATCAGTGAGATGGGCCTATAGTTACTGGGCAGCTTGGAGTCCTTGCTTGGTTTGGGTGGGACTATAATCTGCTACAAACATATACTACAGTTGCCCAGTCTCATCTGATCTGAGTTTATGCCACTCAGGAAGGGTACGTTCTACACAATATAAAACAAACTTTAAAAAGGATTAGAGATGAATCTGTTCTAATTTATAATTGTTTAGAAAACCAACACCTGAAGGCAGCCTTCATGGCAGTCTACATAATAGTTTGACAGATTCTCAAATTAGCAAAAGTCCATGTTTTGGATAATCCATTATAGCCCAGACATTGTAGTCTCTGCTGAGACATGGCTGAAATAAGAAATAAAAGATGACAAGATCATATTCCAGACTACAACATTCTTAGATCATACAGACAAAATAAAAAAGCAGGAGGAGTTGCAATGATGTACAAAAACAACCTGAAACTCTCTCTCTTCCTCTATCTCTGTACATATATCCCAGCAATAAATAATACAGAAGCTTTTTTTCTCCCTCCTTAAACTTAATAATCACAAATCTGTATAATTAAAAAAATATACATTTGCCCACTGTCAAAATATCAACACTGCTGATGGTCTCTTCATCAAACATACCTCAGGAACAATAATACTAGGCAACATAAACACTGATTACTTCTCAATAATCTCTGACTCACTCACAAGTGCCATAAATTTATATAGCCTCACTCAATTCATCATTACTTATACTTGATATAACAAAAATAATACTGGAAAATTTACTATTAACTCAATTATCACTTTATGTCCAAGCAATTTTTTCCTCAAGCTCAATACCAGACACACTAAATGACCATCTCCTTATCTTTTCTGTAAGAAATCAGTCACATCCAAAAACAGCATTGACTGAACCATGTATGAAAGCTGACAACCTTCCATAAAGAAACTTTCATCAACATTAAAAATCATGCCGTTGGAATATCCTAATACCTCTTCCTATAGATGAAGTTGTTTATGAATTCAAAATAATTTTTCTAAACATTTTAAATTAACTCCCTGCTATAAAAACCTAGAGGGTCAAAGTCAACCCTGCTTCTTCGCTGTCCAAGCATATAAAGCATGTCAAGAACCAAAAAGACATACTCTGATAAAATTAGATACAAGATTTAACCTATAGAAACATTCAGAACTGCAGATACCTCAGAAACTGTGAAAAATATGTAATTAAAACTGACAAGAAGTCAAATTACTCAAATCTCCAACACACTAATCAAGATAGTCCAAAATGTTCTTGTCATCCATATGTCAGCTGCTAAACCTAGGGCACATTACAGCTCCATCCACATCCACCTAAGCAGAAAGCAGATTTACACATACAGACAGTACAGACAGTTGCCTCTTTAAGCAATAACATAACTCCCATTACCCAGTTTACCCATCCACAAGTAGGCCACCACACCATCACCTTCTCATTCCATCATACTGGCCAGATTAGTGGACTGGTAGAATAGGCACAGAGACAACATCAGTGTCAATGTCTGCAAGAGTTGAAGGTGAAACTTAAGTTCCTAACTCAACCGTTGCAACTTACCTATAAAGGTTATTGAATTCTGAAGAAGAAAGTAGATAAGGGATATTCTGAATATGGCCTATGTGAAAGGTGCCGGGCTCTGGAAACAGATCAGCATTATAGGTTTTATGGATGCCTGGCACTAAGACTCTCTGAAATGGTGTCTCAGTTACTTAAGGATATTGTAAATATTCAAATCCCTGTAAACCCAAAGTGCTGGATCCTGTTCGATTTTTCAGAGTTAAGAGACTGCAGAAGGCCTGTGGCACACTAGATCATGCAACACTGGATAATTGTCAGGTTATATACAACCTCCACATGGAAGCAAGCAGAATAACTTTACCAGCAGGGTATGTGGCATTTTATCCAGTGGTACTCCTAGTTGTTAGTGAATGGCAGCTCTAGTCAGGTATATATCTGATCCATTAACCCCCATAAGGCAATACATTTCCTTGTTGCGGGGTGCTGGAAGAAGGTAGCAAGTCATATAGAGCTCCAGGATCAGTGCTCCAGATTTAGTACAACTTAAGGTACCTTAGCAGGTATGACTCATCTCAGGCCTACTCCTAGCTGGATCAGCTAAGCCTGGGGGTTCCTGTTTTAAGACCCTGATGGTATAATTACTTGGGCATCAGTGTATGTCCCTGTATGACTTGCTAATATGGCATCACTAACAAGGCAGATTTAGTGTGATAGGTTAACAATATTATATTTAATGTTGTGTTGTTAGTAATTCATTCTTAACAATGCATTGTTGTTATGGTTGATCATTATAGGAGAATGTTTCTTCTGTTTTTCAATTGTTAACTGATAACTTGAGCCACCCTGAACTATTTATAGGTTCATAGGTAGGTACTAGGCTATCTGCCCGAGGGCATTTATAAGCCTAGCCAGAGTGTGTCGGCTTTCCCTGCCCCATTGATTAATTAACTGATCCTCTGTCAAGCAGAGCCAATGAAGTGATCCCAGGGGTGTATTTTCTGTTACCCATCCACTCATCAAGGTTTCTCTTGAAGAGTGTTAGTGAGGTGCTCTGCCTGATGTAATTTGGAATTTTGTTCCAAAGCATGGGGAGTCTCTGTGACAGGAATCTATCCCTCCAGCATGTTCTATTTATTGTTGTGGTGAGGTTTAGCTCACTAGAGTGCGTGGCTCGCAGTGACTTGGATTTCTTTATGTGAAGCATGTCCATCAATTCTGAGTTGGACATGGCTTTGTAAGTCAGGCAGAGATCACCTCTGAGAAAGCGACATGCCACTGAGTACAACCGGAGTTTTTTCAGTCGGTCTGCATAGGACATATGTTTGAGGCCAGTAATCCTGTTGGTGAAGTACTTTTGTGGTCTTTCCAGCTGTTGAAAGTGTCTTGTGAGGTACAGCCTAAATAAGGCATTATACTCTATGATGGGTCTAATGAGTGACGAGTAGAGGAGCACTATAACCTCTTTATTTCTAGATGCGAACCCTTTAGTAATTAGATGGGCCACATAGAAGGATTTCCTAACTACTTTGGCAAAATGATTGTCAAATGAGAGATTACTATCTACCTGGATCCCCAGATCTATTATTAACTCTTCTGTATTAAGGGGGCCGCCACCTATGTGGTAATTCTTGGGTGTTTTGTTTTTACCAAATGGGATGACTTTGATACCAGGCGTCCATCTCAGTAAGGCCCTTTTGAAGGATGTCTGTGTCAGCCGTACAGTCAATTATGGCTCCCAGTTTGCAGTCATCGGCGAACTTGGCTAGCCATAGTCCTCCTGTGTTCGCCTGTACTTCTGAGAAGTATATGCCGAACAGTAGGGGTCCCAGGACTGAGCCCTGTGGGACACTACTGGTGACTGGTTTAGAGTCGGACCTGGAGCCCGCTATTCTTACCGTGTGAGTTCTGTCTGTAAGCCAGTTGGCAATCCATCTCGTGACGTAGGGGTTTATGTTCAGGCTGGTGAGTTTTTCTGTAATACCCAAGTGGGGAATGGTGTTGAAAGCCTTGGCGAGGTCAAGGTAGGCTGTGTGAACCACCTTTCCCTCATCTAAGGCCTTGGTGACTCTCTCAAAGAAGTCAACCAGGTTTAGTAGGCATGATCTGCCCTTAACAAAGCCAAACTGGGTCGGGTCAAGTGTTTGGAGGTTCCCAATGTCTTTGTTAATGAGTCCCATGATGACGCACTCCATAACCTTGCAGACCAGGCTAGTCAGGCTTATGGGGTGATAGTTACCAGGGTCAGTTGTGGTCCCTCCTTTGTGGAGAGGAATAACCATTGCTGTGCGCCATTCTATAGGCACGTAGCATGTGGAGAGGCTGAGGTTGAACAGTGTGTTTAGGTGGGGGGTTAGTTCATTCTGTAGTTCGTGCAAGATGCAGCCTGGGACACCATCTGGTCCCATTGACGCTGTGTTTTTGGCTTTTGAAAGGACTGTTTTCACCTGTGCGTCTGTGATTTTTGGGACACTACACTTTTCTGGTATTGTTGTCGGCTCTTTTGGAGGTGAGAGGGGGGTGAAGTTTGCACTGAATCTATCTGCCAGGATGTTGGCAATATCAGTAGGTTCAGTATATTTTGTGCTACTTTGCACTAGTTCAGTGCATATCTGCGAGTTGCTACTTAGATTCTTAACATAGCTAAAGAAAGCTTTGTGGTTATTTTTTGAATCCTTGGCTATTTTTCTTTCGAAGTTAGCCTTGGATGATTTCATGAGGGACCTTAGTTTCACATGTATTGGTTGTCTGAAGAAGGCTGTTATTACGACCGAAAGTGCTTACCTTTATTGTTGGAACTTTATCTGTTGGAATATTAAACTTTTATTTGGTCAAAACTCTGAGTCCATGGGATTGCTATCGTGCTGCTGGTATTTATAATTCAACAGTTATTAGTTTGTGTGTTTGGTTAGTTGTATGGCTACCGGCAGCTCGCAAGACGCGGCAATGGCGTTTACCAGAGCCGAATTTGATACCTTACAACAGTCGGTTCTAAATCTTACTCAGCTCATTCAACAACTTTCAGGCAATAATGAACCACAATGTCTATTAACATCTGGTTTTAGACATGACAGGATCAATAGTGCCGACAGTGTGGACAGTTTACCTCCAGGGCAACAGCAGTTAGTACAACAAAAGGAGACACATAACATCTGTAATGTTGAGCATTTTTGCAAGGATATACAGCTTCACCAATGGCTTAACCAAGTACAACATAATATTGCAGATAAAAACACACAAGGCTCAAATTTTTCAACGATGGTGGATGAATTTCATGACTTAGTTTGGCATTATCGTAGATTACTACATGAGAACGCTTATTTCAATGAGTGTACTAAAAGGCAGCAAATACCTAAGGGCTTAAGGTATTGGAAATATCTAACTGGTTTAGTGGAAAACAGTGGCCTTGCATAAAGAATTATTACAGCTATTTGACCGGCAGGGTTGTGAGCTCTTGGAAGTTCTCATTAAGCACAACTCTTACAAGATGGATGAGCTAAATGTAGAAATTGAAGCATTAGATGAAAAAATCAAGCAACATATGGCATTTGCTGCCTGTAAAAATCAATATTTGGAAGTTTTCACACAAGTTGATAAATACAGTAACATCGTAACGGAAAGGAAAACCCGTAAGCTGCACAGAGACAAAGTGGACTATTCTAAAGGATTAGCTTATCTGAAACCGCCACATGGCCAATGGAACAGGGATTATACGGAAACAGCTGATCATGGTGTGGATAATAATGGTGTGCAAAAACAAAACGAAGTGAGCAATAGTAATTCACAGCAACAAGTCCCTTTAGAGGAGGAGAATCACCGCAGATCAGAACAACTTCGGAGCAAGGAGGGTTACACAACCAGGGTGAATCCGGTACGCACTTGGAGGAGACAGAGGACAGGTTCGCGCAGCAGTTACCACTAGATTGGCAAGGTGAGGACATTCAAAGCAACAGCTTTCAAATGGTTTCAAATACAGTAGGTGACTATAAAATTTACAACTATAGTCAAGCTGTTATTAATGTGGAACATGTTAATATTTTTAGTAAAGGGCTCACCTTCATGTATCACAACATACAAAGGGCATTATGAGAAAATGCAATATGTGTGCATATTGTGCCTATGTGTTGGAAGTAGATCAAATAATTTTAAGAGGGATACTGATAAAAATTAGAGGGAAATACAGTTGTAATACAGTTGGAGTGGTTTATGCAGCTCCGTGTTCTTGCTGTCAGGCCTATTATATAGGCAAAACAGAACGCAAGCTGCGACAGCGTATTTATGAACATCTCTATGAAATAAAGAAGTGCTCACACAATAATGCACTATATAGACACATAATGCATAATCCCACACACTCATTTCAATTTTTAATATTAGAACAAATAACTATATCCCTCAGAAAAGGTCCCTGGAAAACAATATTAGAATCCAAAGAATACTGGTGGCAAGTTCTTCTAAATGCCACGCAGTTTCCAGGCCTTAATGACTCAGTATCCATTAAAAGTATTTTACAATTAAAGGCATGCAATAGATAAATTAATTTTATATAACATATAGCTTAATTATATATTTTAAAACTAAGGAGGCACATAAGAGGTAACATAACTTTATAAAATATATACTTAATTGCACAATTTGTATTTGGTTTCAGTCTAACATTGTAAGTATTATGAAATGAATTCTAGGTCTCACTAGAATGTTTTAATTATGTAATTGTAGTAATAATTGATTGTTTTAATTAATTGTATAATTGTAGGCATATTGCTATGGTTATATAAAGTTTCAATCACATGTATTGGTTGTCTGAGGAAGGCTGTTATTACAGCCGAAAGTGCTTACCTTTATTGTTGGAACTTTATCTGTTGGAATATTAAACTTTTATTTGGTCAAAACTCTGAGTCCATGGGATTGCTATCATGCTGCTGGTATTTATAATTCAACAGTTATTAGTTCATGTGTTTAGTATTTATCCACTCTTCCTTGCAAAAGTGCTCCAAATCTATCAGACTGCGAGAGTATCTCTTGTGCACAGCCCTCTTCAGGTCACCCCACTGCCTGCCCACACTGTAATATCCTTTCCTTGGTCAACTTGATAAGGTATACAAGGACAGGATGCAGTTATTGGATTGCTAGGTGGTGGATTGTAGCTGGTCAAATTTAGCCACAGCTATTTTTAATTCTCCATGTCTATCTGTTAGGTGCAGAAACCCTGACATCTTCAGATGAGTTCATTTAAAATGAATTGCACTTTAAACTTGACATAATTCTAGTTACATAAGCACATAGCACCTCAAAAGATCCTTATGTGCTCACCAGGACTCAGTGTTCTAAGGACGTGTTTACCCAAAGGATATTCAGTCCACTGAGCAGGTTACATTTTTGGTTCTGTGTACTCCTGACTCTCCCAAACCATTGACATACATACCTAAATATATAGCAAAGCTGGTAACTGCAAATGCTGGCCACATTAGGATTTTGTGCAAACTTTTCTTAATTATGTTGTTTGCCAAATCTACCATGTATGAAAAATAAGGCTAAATTGGCTGACACTCAATGAAGAACATTCATATGAGAGGTCTACTCATGTTAAAATGTTATATATACTAACAGGTGGTATTATAATGATTGTGACTCTAAAGCACACCTCTTTATACTCTTGTTTTATAACAACCTAGATGTCTGGATTATTATTAGCTATTTTAAATTATGGGTTTCATTATCTGATTAGACCAGCAAATGACTATCGTAACAGCTGACTGTGGAGTTACCAGCGACTGCTTTTTATACACTATTCCAGCACTGTTGAAAGAGAATGAGCCTTATAAAAGCAAGGGAAATTGCTTAATAATGAAGCAATAGCAGTGACAGGGAGTAGGTTTAAGGAAACTGTAACTGCATCAGTACTATCTGACTTCTGTACCCATTGCTGGGATTGTGCACACAGAATAAAGCAAAGGAGTACTTCTGACACAGATGAGGATGTCAAAGTATTATGTGGGCAAGTAAAATACTGTTAATGGGCACATGCACATTGAAATGCCACGCATTGTGAGAGATGTGCCAAAGTGCTGTGCCAATTAATAAATGTCTCTCTTACTATCTATGTCTCTGCATCATTTCCAGATACATAGACAAAGACACTTCTTTTTGGAGAAAATTTCAGCAAAGACTGTTTCAGATGAAAAAGATTTTCTAATCAGGCTGGGTTAACATTGTTTAGCTTCTTATATTCCTCAATGAGTTTAGAATATTATACAGGTATGAATCTGTAATGTGCCAAACTTACTAAATTATTTTTTCACAAACACAGTGAAAGCAAATGATGCAGCATTCCTATGGAAATGTGTGATATAAAGGTCTTGCTAAGTTTTTATTGGTTTAAATGGAAATGACAAGCCCTTAAAACCAAAATATGAGGTTGGAATGTAGAGAACTGTAAAAAAACTTCAGCTTCACTCTGTACTTAGCTAGATTGTTAAAGAAAAGTTTCACTGGAAAAGAAGGTAAGCATGTCTTTATTACATGTATTGAACTTCTCTGATATAAATCAGAAAGTGCTTGCAACTATATTTTGAAAGAAAACATTCCTTACGAAATGATCTATGACTTTACTATTATGATTTCCATTCCACTTCTTTCAAAGTAGTTTCTGAGATGTTATCAGTTTATTTTGGAAAGTGTGACAGACTTTGTGTTACATTCACTCTGACATGTTTTGTCCACATTGCTTCTACAACTCATAAACTAATGTAGACGGTAGGACAGTATTAATGTTTTAAGTACAGTAGCCCAAAACGGATATGCATTTTGAAACAGGTACTTTCAAAATGACTTTCTGGTTTGTACCATGAAAGCAAAATAAAATTAAAATTGATGCATGGTACTTTTTGTTGGCCCTAAATTGTCCTTCCTTCTGGTTGGATGAAATATACATTATGTTCAGAAGAAGGCATAAACGTGCTGCTTTTCATCAACATCACAATTCTGAAAAATAACTTACCTGCAAACAAGTTTTGTCTTCTCCATCTAATAGAGCATGATTTTCAATAGCCAGCGTAGGTTCAGAAATGGTTATATAATTTAGCTACACATTTCATTGCGGCTGATGCTAATTATGTTAATGTGTAAAACAGATTATCAACAAACTTTTTGTGAGTCTGAAATGGCCATTTACCATCGTAGTTCATACCCATTTACTTGATGATTTAGAAAGAACACTCTTCAGTAATACCCATCTTGTTTAGTCTTTAGGTTATCTGAGGTATAAAACTGCTCAGGTCTTTTATAGTAGGAATTCATTAAATGATGGACTAGTGCATTCACCTGTTCCCCAAAATTCTGTCCCAGATCTCTTTCTGTTCTGCTTTTTATAAATAATATTGCCAAAAATGTTACAGGTCTGAATTCTGTTTCTCTTTCTAAAATTTTAAATCCATAATTATGAATTCCTCAGTTCTGAAAAATAAAGCATTGCTTCAAGGAGGTGGAGTAAAGTTAAGATTCACTGGAATACTTTTAAAGCACATTTTTGCTGTGAGGTTGTATCGCAGCACCCCTGATGTGAGGGACTGACTATTCCTGCATACAACGACTATGTAAGTACACTAACTCCAGGATTCTTGTACTCTGGAGTAAGGGAATATACAGAGGTTTTCAGAACTCAGACTCAATATATAGTCCTAATATTTACATTTCCAGCTGCACCATTTCAAAGATCATAATTAAACATGTTCAGACTATCTAATGACATAGGATCATAAGATTACAGGAGGTTTCTAGGCTAATGGCCTCAGGACCCTCACAAGCTTAGCCAAGTTCAACCTATGTTCCCAGGGGTGTCTGGTTCAAGCAGACACTAAAATCAGCACCTATTGCCCCTGACCAACAGGGATACAGGGGGAACCCCTGGGGTGAATTTCCAGTTACCCATCTAATCATCCAAATTATGCTTAAAGAGGGCCAATGTGAGACTTTGTTTAACATGAATAGGAAGCTTGTTCCAAAGGTGGGGCAACTTCTGTGAGACAAGTCTTTCTCTCCAACAAATTTTGTTGATGTCACATACCATGTTAAGGTCCTTTGAGTGAGTGACCCATGTGCCATTTGACTTGTGAATGTGCAGTATTTCTATTAAAGCTGGGTCAGAGATTGCTCTATATGCAAGACACGGGTCACTTCTGAGTGGTCTGTACAACACAGAGTAAAGTGACAATAATTTCAGTGTGTCCACATAAGACAGATCTTGAAGACCCTGAATTTCTTTGTAAGGAACCTTTGTGGTCTCTCCAATTGCTGTTGGTGTTTGGAAAGGAACATACCAAAGGGAGTGTTGTACTCTATTATTGGCCTGATGAGGGAAGAGTACAGGGGGTTATAAGCTTTTTTTTCCTGGAGGCAATGCCCTTACATATGAGATGAGCAATATAAAATGTCCTTCTTACTGCTGTGGAGACAATGTGATCGAAGTTAAGACTGCTGTCAACCTGTGTATCCAGATCTCTCACCACTTACTGTGTGCTTAGGATTTTGCTATTGATGTGGTAGTTTGCAGGAGCATTATCCTGCTGAAGGGCATGATAATGGATTTTTGCATTAACTTTAAGACCATGACTTTCGCACCAGTCATTAGTCTACATAAGGCCTTGCAGGATGTTGACATCGCTAGGGCTTTCAATGATTGCTCTCAGGCTACAGTCATCAGCAAACTTTGTCACCCACAGTCCTTTAGTTTTAGCCTGTACTTCGGAAAAGTAGATTTCAAACAGTAGGGGTCCCAGTACCAATCCCTGTGGAACACCACTGGTTATGGATCTGCTGGAGGAGGTACAGTCCCCTATTTTAACCATATGAGTTCTATCAGTGAGCAAGTTTGCAACCCACCTGACAATATATGGGTTGATACAGAGCTAGGTGAATTTATCAGTGATGCCTGAGTGGGGGATTGTGTCAAAGGCCTTGGTTAAATCTAGGTAGGCCATATTCACAGATTTTCCCTTGTCTAGGGCTTTGGTGACTGTCTCAAAGAAGTCCACAAGTTTAACAAGCATGACTTCCCCTTGACAATGCCAAACTGAGTGGGGTCCATTGTTTGGAGATTTCATATATCTTTGTTAATAAGGTCCATGATGATTCATTCCATGGCCTTGCAGATAAGGCTGGTAAGGCTAATCGGTCTGTAGTTACCGGGGTCCATGGATGCACCCCCTTTGTACAAAGGGATGGCAGCAGCTGTTTTCCATTCTACTGGGATGAAGCCACTACTTAGGTGGTGATTAAAAAGTGTGGTCAATGTTGATGCTAATTGCTGTCTTAATCCATATAGAACACAGGTTCTCTGGTCCCACAGAGGCTGTGTTTTTGGCCTTGGAGAGGGCATTTAAGACTTTATCCTTGGAGATGCTAGGCAGGGGACATGTGTTAGGGATGCTTTGGGACAGGGGAGAGAAGTTTTCAGTGAACCTGTCAGCCAACAGGTTTGCTATATTCACAAGTTCTGTATATTTAGTACCATTAACTACAAACTCAGTACAAATCTGGGCCTTACCTTTGAGGTTATGGATGTAACTAAAGAATGTCTTGTGGTTATCCTTAGTTAGGGAAGCTAATTTGGATTCACAGGTAGCTTTGGAGGACTTTACTAGGAGTCTTATTTGCTTGTTTAAGTTGAGAAGGGATTATTTCCAGTTTTGAAACTGTTGTTAGGTGAGGGGTTAATTCGTCTTTGAGCTCATGTAGGACACAGCCTGGGACACCATCCGGTCCCATTGATGCTGAGTTTTTGGCTTTGGAGAGGGCTATTTTAACCTGAGTGTCTCTGATTTCAAGGGCTCTACATTCTTCTGGTATGGTTATGGGCCCTTTTGGGGGTGAGAGGGGGGGTGAAGTTTGCATTGAACCTGTCTGCCAGGATATTGGCAATATCGGTTGGTTCAGTGTATTTTGTGCCATTCTGCATCAAATCTGAGCAGATCTGAGCATTGCCACTTAGATTCTTGACATAGCTAAAGAATGCCTTGTAGTTATCTTTGGAGTCCTGGGCAAGTTTTCTTTCAAAGCTTGCCTTGGATGATTTTTGTGACATAACCTAAAAAAGGCACTATGGGGATGGCAACAGCCTTAGCCAGTAACCAAAATCCCAAGGGTGAGAGATGTAGATGATATCTGGCAAAGCATCAAGGTCTGTCGACCATGTCATCCCAAGCTGACAGATACTGAATCCCCTTTGAATGACGCAAGAAACTAAGCCAATTGTTAAAGTCAATCATTTTTTTGCTTGTATTGAGGTATCATCCTAGATGAAGGTAAAATGCTGCTTATGGCTAGAGACATACCTGGCTGAGACACATAATCAGAGAGCTCAGTCATGTCTCTCTTCATATAGTCCAGTGAGGTATGTCTCAAGTTGTTCACACCAACATGGATTATGATAGACTCATAACAGTGCCTGTTGTTGAGAGACTTCAGTGTGTGTGATGTTGTGGATCTTGGCATCTGACAGACAGCTGACCATGTCCTTTTCGTTATCCAGCCTGGTGAGAGAGACATCTGTGTGTCTCACAATTAAGTTGCCTATGACTAAGATGTTTGTTTTTGTGTTATACCTTATGGGCTTGACTGGTTAGACACTAATGTGCACTATATTCTGCAGAAGATGTATTATAGGTTCATAGGTTGGTACTAGGCTATCGTCTCTAGGGCCTATACAAGCCTAGCATTAACAATTCCCTGGCTATTTCTTCCCACACTATTTACTTCCCTGGACCCCTGTCTAGCAGGGCGACTGACATGATCCCCAGGGTGAATTTCCTTTCTCCCATCCAATCATCAAGGTTCCTTTTGAAGAGGGTCAAAGAGGCACTCTGATTGACATGTATGGGCATGTATTTGAAATGTGCTTGTATTTGTGTTTGGGAGGTCTCTGATGTTTAGGTAAGCTTCTGGTAAGGACCTCTGCATATGTAGGTTTATATGTTAGATTGGTAGGTGCAGGAGGTGAGGTGTGCATGCTGACAACCTGCTTAGTATGAGATTAACTGACTGGTGAGCGAGAGAGCCTGGATTCTAGGTTCTTCATAAAGAAGCATCTCTCAGATAATGAATTTATGTGGACTAGAAGAAGTGGGTTGTCAGTGTATATGAGGCAATTGCTACATTGCCTCAGGATGCACTTCGACCAGGCTGGCAACAGAAACTGTGGGAAATTGCCCGTCCATAATGCTAGGTAAGTTGATGTGGTCAGAAAAGAGGGAGAGGACAGGAAGGACCAGGTAAAATAGAGGACAGGAGAAGTGGACAAAAATACAAAGGGCTAGTGGATAGGATCTATGTTGATACCTCAAGAGCTTCGCTGAATGTATCACCTGTCAATGAGGGACAATCGTGAGAACTCACCAATGGAACACCTGCAGAGTACTAAGGGAAAATGTGCAGGCAAAAGTGTTTACATCTATAACCACACATCATGCCTACCGCAGTGCTGCGGTGGACAATATGCAAACAAGCGCAAACCCACGCAAACAGCACTTATGCAGCAAATGAGAGCAAACTGATTTAAACAAATTAACCAATAAAAAAGTTTAAAACTGAGCCCTGTTCTAGCAACCTTCAATCAGATGAGTTCTAACTGCACACTCCTACCACAGGGGTGCAGGGGAATCCTATCTATACTACAGCAAACAAAGTGCAACAATTTCAGAAAAAAAAGTTCAAATAAGCAGTGATATGATAAAAATACAGTTCAAAAGTGCAATATACAGTGAAGAATTTTACTTAAGTTTTACAGAGATCAGCTGATGTCTTGGATTGATCACATAAATACGGCAGAGCAGTAGCTAGTCACAAAAGTCTGTGAAGCTTTGCTAAAACAAGAGAAAACCAGTGCAAACTTGGTGCTTATGTAGCAAAAGAGAGCAAACTGATGTAAACAAATTAACCAATAAAAAAGCTCAAAAGTGTGCCCTGTTTCAGAAACCTTCAATCAGATGAGTTCTAAGTGCACAGTCCTGTCACTAGGATACAAGAGAAACCTCTCCAACAAAAGATAGCCTGGATTAGTGCTCAAGTTATACAAACAGAACTAGATGCAGCAGGTCTGAATCTAGTCAATGCTGCACCAAAGTGCAACAATTTCAGAAAAAAAACAGCTCAAATAAGCAGGCAGAATAAGCTTTCAATCAGCAACTCCCAGATCAGAAGGTCAGAGGTTACTCTCTCCTCCCACTGGAGTGTAGACCACAAACCTTAATTTAAAATAACTAGCTGAAGCCCAAGAGCTTAAACCAGAACTAAGACACTTTTAGAATACCAGGCACATTAAGCCTTCAACCAGCAATTCCCAACATAGAAGGATGTAAGCTACCTCTCCTGCCCAAGAGTGTAGACTACAAACCTTCTTAACGTAAAACAGCTGGCCTAAAGCCCAAGTGCTTCAATAAAAACTAAGACACTTAGAATTAACAGTTACAATTTAATCAGGCCACTAACAAGCAGTAATAAATGTAGCAGATTAAATGCAATTAAACACTTTTAAGAACAAGCAGCATGACTTAATTTTAGATAGACCAGGATGCAATGCCCTTCTAGTCACACCTCCTTTATTAGTGTATGGAACTGGATACTTGTTTTTAAAAAAAGCCAGCACATACTGGGATATTGCAGTCAATCTTGTTAACTCTACTAAAAAGAGATGGAAAATTACACCTTCAGAATTACTCTATCAGCTGTCTAACTGGTGCATCTCCAAAGTACCTTTCCACACCTCTAGTGACCTGGCTTCAGGAGTCACACAACCATCAAGGATGGACAAGGGGAGTTATTTACAAATCCCTGGTGGAGGATTAACCATTCTAAATATAGCATCATCCTGGAAGAGAACACAGTTACCCCCTATAACCCATAGTTATAGACAGGGTCTGGTAACAAGGGATATTAGTTAAGAAAAATAGAAAAACACTCATTGCTGTCATACCACTGCACATAATTGCATTAGGGAAAGGGGCATATAAATCCTTGGTGCATACTATCTGGTACAAAAATGCATTACCAGCTGTCGGGAGGAGAAGGGACTTCAGATCGTGAGTATGAAAGATAGGGAAACCTTAAATGAAAGAGGTGATAGGGGTCATTATATGCCAGAAGGCAGGCAAGAGGACTTGGAGTTGTGTGGGTATGTAAATTCACAAAAACAGTTTAAAAAATTCTGCATCATGAGTATCAGGTATCATAAAGCTGAGGTGTGATTAAAACCCATCCTTTCCTTAAATGTTCATATTAATTGAATCATGCAACAAGTCCAGGGGCAGCATAAAATACCTACCAGCCTTGTAGGCTGTTCTTTGCTGAAACCAGAGAAGATGTTGACAAAACAAATACCACTTTTTGAGCTTCAGAGTAATCAGCAATGTGCCTTTTATTGGTTTATAGCTTTATAGTTAAGTACTAGACTGCAGTTGTCAGCCATTTCAAGCCTAGCCAGTTCCCCTTTTGGTGCTAGAATTAGGTTTACCATCAAAATAACGAGTGAAGGTTTGGCAACCATGGGATGTCGAACTATGATTGGCTGAATTCCATGTTGCCGAACATTCATGTGTGCGAATCCCCAGTTCAGTGAATGCACCGTGCATTCACACATATGTGGTTAACCTTATTACTAGAGATCGCTGTACAGTGCAGATCAGGAAATTCACCCTTTTCCCCACTATAGTGCAATCTTGGGGTTGCCGTACTGCTGACAACTAGAACTTAAGTTACTGTTGTGAAAGGTGCAGGGGAAACAGTATGTCGAATAATGCCGAATAGTTAGTATTCCATGTTGTGAGTCACTGAACTAAACGTTTTTTTTTTTTTGTCAGTTGCATTTTTGATAGTAAACCCTAGAATTAACCTATCCCATTTGATTAGAGATTGGCCTTACCCATTTCATGGTTAATAGTTACATGTTACTCCTAATGAGAATAACTGGAATCACACCAGGGATTCATGTGCCCTTTTTCTTAATGCAGTGAAAATAACTTGGATCCTACCATACATAATTTGAGAGAACCCATGCATGGGATAAAGCAATTAGGAGCTGACTCATTCCATTAGTAGTATGGGGGCAGTCCTGGGGAAAATTTGCCATTTCCCATCCATCGATCCAAGCTGTTCTTAAATATGGGCAGGGATGAACTTTGTTCAATGTAGATGAAAAATATGCTCCAAAGCAACTGTATCATCTGCAAGATACACCTGTTCCTCCAAACCATTCAGATGATGTTGCAGAAGAGGTTCAGATGTCTAGACTGACTATTTATGATGCAATTGGACTTGCTGATGTGCAGTAAATTTATCAGTACTTCATCAGAGGATGTATGCCAGACATAGATCACCTCTTAGCAGTCTATAAGATACAGAGCAAAGTGACTTGGTTTTGAGTCAGTCCATCCAGGACATGTTGATTAGGTCTTGTATCTTTTTAGCAAGGTACCTGTGTGGGCATTCCAGTTGTTGCATATGTGAGGACAGATACATACCAAAGGGAACATCATACTCAATGACTGGCCTAATGAGGGCTGAGTAAAGGGAGGCAATGACATCCCTAGATATAGAATCCCTTAGTTTACAAGTGGTGCAATATAGAAGAACTTTCTTACAACAATGGGCACATGTTTGTCAAACATTAAGTCACTGTCCACAAAAGTTCACAAATCCTAAACAGCTCTGTCAACTCTTAGAGGCATATTGTCAATGTGGTATTTATCTGGGGTAGACAACTTCACAAAAGATACAGGAATGGATTTTTGGCATTTAGTTTCAGTGACAACAGTGAGATCTGCAGTGGGAGTGACAGATGAATTTAAGGTGGAGGTGGGATTACATCAAGGATCAGCTCTAAGCCCTTTCTTATTTGCAGTGGTGATGGACAGGTTGACAGACGAGATCAGACAGGAGTCCCCATGGACTCATGGACTATGATGCTTGCAGATGACATTGTGATCTGTAGTGAGAGTAGGGAACAGGTCGAGGAGACCCTGGAGAGGTGGAGATATGCCCTAGAGAGGAGAGGAATGAAGGTCAGCAGGACTAAGACAGAATATATGTGTGTGAATGAGAGGGAGGATAGAGAAATGGTGAGGATGCAGGGAGTAGAGTTGGTGAAGGTGGATGAGTTTAAATACTTAGGATCAACAGTTCAGAGTAAAAGTGAGTGTGGAAGAGAGGTAAAGAAGAGAGTACAGGCAAGGTGGAGTGGGTGGAGAAGAGTGTCAGGAGTGATTTGTGACAGACGAGTACCAGTAAGAGTGAAAGGGAAGGTATACAAGAGGGTAGTGAGACCAGCTATGTTATATGGGTTGGAAACTGTGGCATTGACAAAAAGGCAGGAGTTTGAGCTGGATGTGGCAGAGTTAAAGATGTTAAGATTTGCACTGGGTGTGATGAGGGTAGACAGGATTACGAATAAGTATATTAGAGGGTCAATCCAGGTTGGACGGTTTGGAGACAAAGCCAGAAAGGTGAGATTACATTGGTTTGAACATGTGCTGAGGAGGGATGCTGGGTATACTGGGAAAAGAATGCTAAGGATGAAGTTGTCAGGTAAGAGGAAAAGAGGAAGGCCTAAGATAAGGTTTATGGATATGGTGAGAGAGGACATGCAGGTGGTTGGTGTGACAGAGCAAGATGCAGAGGAGAGGAAGAAATGGAAACAGATGATCCACTATGTCGAAAGAAAAATAAGAAATTTCATTCCATGATTCGGATGCCAGATTTTTATTTGAGATAAACCTTCCTGTATGATGGCTAAGTCATTTGGGGATTCAATGACTGCTGCTAGGTTGCCGTCATCTGCAAACATGGTCAGCCACAACCCTTTGGTATTGGCTTTTACTTCAGAAAAGTAAATGCCAAACAAGAGGAGTCTCAGCACAGAATCTTGGGGGACTCCTTTAGTGACTGGTCCCTTTGTACAGGTAACGTCCTCTATTTTATTTTCCTGTGTCTTATCTATGAGCCAGTTGTCAATCCAGTGAGTGACATAAGGGTTTATTTCCAGTTTATTTAGCTTTTTTTACTATGCCTGAGTGGGGCACTGTGTCAAAAGTGTTGACAAGGTCAAGACATGCCGTGCACACCATTTTTCCTTCATCCATTGCTTTGGTGACCTTTAAAAAAAAAGTCCATCAGGTTGCGTTAGCATGGCCTGCCCCTGACAAATTGAAATTCAGATGGGTCCAGTGTTTGGCAGATCCCTATATCCTAATCGATTATTTCCTTGATAAGCCTTTCCATGGCTTTGCATATGAGGGTAGTCAGACTTACAGTATCTGTCTGTATTTGACTGGGTCTGTGGAAGGTCCTCCCTTATGCAGGAGAATGACTGTAGCTGTTCACCATTTACTTGGAACAAATCTTGTATGGAGGGTGAGATTAAACAGTATGGAATTTGTGATAATATATATCTGTATTACTGTTGCAGGGTTCATTCCTAACCTATGGTCACTTTTTTTGTGGAGATTTTGTATTTTCCTTAGATTTTTGTGGATTGCCTTCACTTTCTCTATTTCATTATTATGGCTCAGTTCATGGCTGAAAAGGGTCCAGGAATGATTGGTTTACTTTTCACTCTGAAAAAAATAATATAAAAAATTAATACAAATTGACTTCTCAATTTGGAACTCCCAGTTTAACTAAAAATGTTTTTAAATATGTTTGAACAAACCTGCAGACGTGCAGTACCTTGTAGCCATGAGGAAGACAACTGTTTATTCCTGAGAGTCTTCATATGCAGGTCTACCTGTAGAATGGCTTCCCTACTCCATAATTTAATCTGTGCTGATAGTTGTACCTGTACCCTGTAACCAGCGAGCTGAGTATTAATGCATTTCCCTATTCTTTGAGAGCCTTTAATGATGCTACGCTTACTCTTCTAGGATCAAGGTTTTATATTAAATCCTTTTTTAGTTAAGATCAGCAACTTGAAATTCGTTACCTACAGGCATTGGAATTTTGCAAACTATATATCTTATAGGATCAGTCTACCCTGTCATGTAGCAAAACACGTTGCCAGTATTTGCTTTTTGTTAAGATGTCTAACACATTTTACGTGGTTTATGCCTACTTTCCTATTTACTCTATCAGTTTGGTGAAGATAAACTTCCTTCCCAATAAGAACTCTCTGTCTCCACCTACACCATATGATTATACTGTCCCTGCAGCCACAGCCTCTTTCTGCTATCCTGCATGCTAGCCCGAACATTTATTTTATCACCAGGGACTTTAATTACTTACTGCAGTGATTCATTGTGATGTAAATGTTACAGTGTCTGTTTGCATGCTGAAATGTCATAATGTCAATCTTATACAAAGGAAAATGTGCTTGTTTAAAATTCTGGCAGCATCTTGTAAATGCACTTATTTGTTACTTGTTGATAGTGAACAATTTCAGCTTGGGTCATGAGTAAAAAAGTTTTTTTGCAACAAATGAATAAGCAAACCATACAGATAACTAAAATAGATTGCCATATTTAGTTATTATTAATTCAAATAGCTGCAAAACAGATTTAGACAGTGAGCCCAAGCCCCCTCGTAATGTATTATTTTAATTGACACTGTGATGTAAGATGAAGAAGGAGCTAGAATGTTAAAGTGCAATCCCTTGGATCATTAAACCAGCATTTCTGCTACCTGTCTGTTTCTTGGTCTGGAGGAAGAAACTGAAACAAGGCAGACATCTAAGCAGAATGGCACAGTTTCCATGACACCACTCCCAGTACATATTCTAAACACTACGTTACTGCATCTTTCATAACACATTTAGTAATAAGCTTTTACATTTCTGTGTGGCTCTCCCAGTAGGCATTTTAATATTTAAATGGAAGGTTATTCAACATAAAAGCAAATCTGCAGTGTGATGAAAACAAAAAATAACCTGTATAGAATTAACTAGTACTTCAGAACACACACACATCTGCATAGGTAAATTTTAGCTTTCATTGCGTTGGAGGGTGGTATAATATGAGAAATAAATTAGGAATAATTTGAGTTCCAGAAAAATGCTCCAGTTTGATTGTAGCAAATGCATTCCTGTACCACAACTGTACAAATTTGAGAGTTAGTGGATATGTAGCACAGATATATAGCATGTAAAATGTTCTCCCAGCATTCTAGAGGGCATTATATTTATGAGCTGCTCAAGATCCTCATGCTGTTACACTAGGTTGGCACACTGAACAGTAATAAACAAATTATTCAACCAAGCCAGTGCCCCTGTCTCACCTCTACAAAAGGGGTACTTACAACTTGTGCGCTACATGAGTTAAACAAGTTATAAATAAATAAACAACAAACATAAAACTGTCAGGAAAAAAGCAATGCTAGTCGCACAGCTGTCCAACTCATTTTATGCTGCTTGGATGCATTTGAATAGAATATTAGATTCACTTATAATCTGAAAGTTGTGTTTCCTGAGACTCCTGGTTAAGTAGGCAAACAATGCCAATACTACAGTTTCTAAGCCGCATGCATCTGACCACTGTCTCTGGTGGTGAATGGAAGGGTGCATCTTCCACCAGCTGGGATTTAGAAACACTGCCAGTGCATGCACAGCCAGCCTGCAGACGTTTATCTTATTTGTGTGATGAAGTTTAGAACTCATTACTAACAAAGACCTGGGGAAATTAATGTGAAAATGTGAGCTTATTACATATACTGCTCTTGGCTGAAGCCCAGTCTTTGGTAACACAATTTAGCAATAAGGTACGGCCACAGAGAGAGAGAGAGAGAGATAAGGAAAAGAGTAAATGCTGTTCAGGTATATACCTCCAAGAGGTTCTGCATGATCATGCTCAGGGAAGCAACAAAAAAGGAGAAACCACATGAAAGCCTTAAATGGCCATTATACACGTATACACATCTATTTTTGACCAAATTAATGTGTGAAAATAAGAACAGTAATGAAAAATTGGAATGTAAACATGGGGTAGAACATAAAGTGGGAGAAAATATCTTTGTGAGTCAGATGCCCATTTGATATATATGAAGAGAAGGTAAGTTGTGGAAGGAAGGGAAGTAAGAGTAACATAAGAGGGTTAGGGTAGGTAGCAGGTGTACACAAATAAACATAGACTGACAGGGAAGTAATAACACAATGAAGGAGAGGAAGCACAATGGAAAAGGCGATATTAGACAAACAAAGGAAAGATGATGATGATAGGGAGGAATAGACATCAAACAGAATAGGCATAGACTTAAAAGGAAGGATAATAACAGGATGTGGGATAGGAAGTGGTTGTACAGCTGCTGTCCCTGCCAGACACAAACTGGTTGGAGCTTATTTGCCACACTGGGTTCCTTCAACACTGGGCAATGGCAATGAGGTGGGGGGTATGACTTAATGAGCCATAGGATGGGGTTCTCAAGATGGCTGATGCAGGCATCTAGCCTCCTGTTGGTAAGTTCCCTCACTATATCTATAAGCTGATGGTGAGTCACAAAGCTGCCTCCCCCTCTTACACTGCTAATAGCAGGGACAACAGCCCTGACCTTCAGTGCAGGGCTGTCTTGTGTGCCTGCTGCAACTTGTAGGTTTTTGCATGGGAACTTTAACTCTCTACCATGCATGTATTGGAACTGTCTAGTAGATAGATCTACAGTGCTACACGCACTCACACCACCACAGTTCCCAGTATATCACACATAGACATTCAGTGACACTGGCCTTTCAGAAAACCTTTTACATTAATGCCTCCCTCCACTCTACTCAGTCAATACCTCCATCACACAGCTGCAGTCTTGTCTTTAATTGTCCTCAGCACTCACACATTTGCTTGTGAAAGACATCCACACATGTGCTCCCTTCCCCACCTATGCAAATGGTGATAACTGTGCCCTTTGTATGTAGTTACTTAGATTGCTTATATCTTAAGTACAGTGTGGCCAGCCCATGCATGCGTAAGCACAGCCTGATTTTTGTTTTGCATGCATCAGTTTTACTGTAGTATATCTGTTTTACTATAAGCTGAAATTATATGCAAGCCACTCCCTTTTTGCCAGTGATATAACATACTGTACCCGTCTTCCTCTTATATGTTCATCTCCTGCTTCTGGTTCACAACTGTCTCCTCCACTGCCTGGTATGTTGAGAACTGCTCCTCCTGAAACTACTTCCTCTGCTGTACCTGTCTCCTACATATGATATGGTGTAACAGCATGCACAGACACAATTTTGCATATGTGCCATTATCATACTGCAGAGCAATACTGGATGAATCTAGGCTGTAAAAGAGTGCTTTCAGCAGTCCAAACATATGCTCTACATTGACCTTTGTATGAAAATGGGCATAGCTGTACACTATTCTGCTTCATTCTGTGGATTTTGTTAGGTGTCACCATTCAGGGTTCCCGGGCATATCTGGCATTACCAGTAAGATATCCAAGGGAAACAGATCACAGGTGTGCCACATGTTCGAGTCATGGCAACCGCTTGGATGGCCAGCAGACATATTATAGATGAACCCTGTGTATTACAGATGATCTGGAAATTGATGCTGTGATATCCTTTGCAGTTCATGTAGATCGCTCCTAGTTTACTAAGTGGGGCCTTTATTTCAATGTAGGTGCAGTCTTTGTCCCCCAGCACTTCAGGGAATCAGACTATATCTTAGAGCTCTTGCATGGTGCTCCTTCTCTCACCCATGGTACATGGAAATCAAATGTCCTCTTCCACTGATGTAGCATTCTCAAGGTGAATACCTGCAATACCCTCATTCTGTCCTCAGCAGGTTATTGAAAGGTCTCTGTAGCTAGTATATAGCCACACAAACCTTGGTATCCACTGAGATAAGTAATCCACAACTTTTAAAGGGCTTCAGGCGAATCAGACATATGTCCACAATGTCTTGTATGGTGTCCCTGTCTATACTGTACTAGTCCACAATGTCGGTGTCATGAAGCCCATGAAATGTTAAGCACAGTCAGATGAGACAGTGCCACTAAGAATGATGATGCCCACTGTTGTGGCTAATAATAGCAAGAACAGCTACTTGCAGATATACACTAACTACTAACATTTTGTCCATTTGGCTGTGTTCATAAAAACTGCTTTTGTACCTCCATGTCATGGCATTTATATGTTTATGAATCACTCTGCCATCTTGATTTGCCTCATTTCCATACCGACACCACTCATTTTAATATTGTTGTTCACTGCCATCTGATTTTATGGTCATTGCCATAATTTGCGGCCAGCGGTGCGGGAAGACATTCTCTACTAGCAGTATGTCTAACTCTGAATCACACATAGCCTGTGAGTGACTGTTCATTGTGCAAAATTACTTAACACAATGAGACTAAGTTTTCTGAATCCCATTTAGTGTTTTTTATGAGGAAGGAACTGATAAGTACACTGCAGCTGATTACTGATGCAGAATGGTACAGCACTGCACTGCAAATGGCAAGTTTAGCAGTGGCAAATGACACTGCAGCTTCAGAGTTACAATTAAGCAGCAATGGTGCAGTCATCACGTTGCTTTATAATTTACTTGTATTTCAACTGATTGGTAAATTCATTTTTGGTTGCATCCTTTTTATTAGATTCATACATCTCAACTTCTTTTCTTAAAAATTCTGGACGAAACCAAATATAACATGGGACAATTGCCCAGAATCAGAGAAAATTTTTAAATATTACTCTAATTCACTACAAAAGTTACTAGTACAGCAGGTTTTGTATCAGCATGCATTCTGTCAACAATAAGAAATGTGACGCTCTAATGTTTAACATTATCAACTGAGTGTAATCCTCACTGATTTATAACAAAATACAAAGAAAATATGTCGGACAAAGGAAAAAGGAGGCAAAAATATTGATGTTATGGAAAATTCCTTCCATTTGACAGATATAAGATGCTCTTAATCAGTACTAAGTTGAAGGGATCACTTCTAAACCAATAATCCTAACAAAAGAATTGCTTTTCAGAAATATTGACTAGGAGTGAAAATTCAAGTATTATGTAGTCAAGAATCCTCCTAACAGACAACACGTGTATATGTTGAGAAAATAAAAATATGTTTACACACTTAGCGCATCTGTATGATATAACTGCATACTGGTGGACAAAAGGCATGCTAATATTGAGCACAATGTCTAACAAAGATATGTACCAGAACTGTTTGTCAGTATTACGCACTTATAGGTCAAAATTATGAAACAATTCTAGTGCTTTCCATGTTGGGGCAAACATCTGTACAATAACAATTTCTAATGCCTTAAAAATTAGGAGCCAAATTTAATCTGCTTATTTTACTCCATTTAAAAGGGCAGAACTATTGTGAATAAAGGCATAGACGTGTACATGAGTCAAACTAAGTAATGCTCTAAAAGGTTTCATTGACACACTACCAAAGACCCCATTATTCATAGAAAACACAGACCAGAAGGATGAAAACAGTGACACTCCAAGTCTATGAAAAAGTTTAACACTGAAAGTTTAATCAAAAGTACTATGCAATGGAACCGTAGTTATTAGCTATTCATGCTATAAGTGACGCCATATTAAAATACAATGTAATGCAAGTAGTCCTTTCTAAGGGGCAACTCATCCAAAACTACATAATGAGGTTTCTGTCCTTGGGTGTCTCATTTACTTGAATGTATAGAAGTCATTTAGTTCTGTTTAACTGAATTCTCTCTATAGAAGCCAGACTATTCCCCTTTATCTGTGTGTATGTATGTATAATATATATATATATATATATATATATATATATATATATATATATATATATATATATATATATATATATATATATGTGTGTGTGTGTGTGTATTTACACACACACACACACACACACACATATGGGTCTATATTATATAAGTGAATGCACTGAACTGTGAATGCTATATAATCAACCAACACTCCCTGAAAACTCAAAATGTCGAACACATGGATCAGCGATTAATGTCTGACTCTGTTCCATAAAAAAAAAAAAAAAAAAAAAAAAATCAAAACACAAAAAGTGGGGGGCTTTGCCCCCCACAACCCCCTACTTAAATATATCAACTGCGAGATTGCACCACAATGGAGGAAATGGCAAAGTCCCGAAAATAGCCCACTGATTTTTTTTCCCTAGGAAAAAAAATCGCTGTTCCGTGCTTTAGGAATTTTGCGTAATGTTTGATTAAACAGCGTTCGCAATTCATTGCATTAGCTAAAATAATAGGGACCCCCCCCCACACACACACACACACACACACACAGACACACAGACACACACACACACACACACACACACACACACACACACACACACACACACACACACACATATTTATGTACAGTGGATATAAAAAATGTACATGCCCCTGTTAAAATGCCAGGTTTTTGTGATTTAAAAAAATGAGACCATAATAAATAATTTCAAAACTTTTCCCACCTTTAATGTGACCTATGACCCATACAATTCAATTGAAAAACAAACAAATCTGTTAGAGGAAAAAATATAAAAAATAAAAAACATACAATAAGCTGGTTGCATAAGTGTGCACACCCTTAAACTAATACTTTGTTGAATCACCTTTTGATTTAATTACAGCATTCAGTCTTCTTGGGTATGAGTCTATCAGCATGGCATATATTGACTTGGCAGTATTTGCCTACTCTTCCTTGCAAAAGCACTCCAAATCTGTCAGATTGTGAGGGCATCTCTTGTGTACAGCCCTTTTCAGGTCATCCCACAGATTTTCTAGTGGATTTAGGTCTGGGCTCTAGCTGGGCCATTCCTAAACTTTAATTTTCTTCTGGTGAAGCCATTTTTTGTTGATTTGGATGTATGCTTGGGGTCATTGTCATGTTGAAAGGTGAAATTCCTCTTTATCTTCAGCTTTCTAGCAGATGCCTGAAGGTTTTGGGCCAAAAGTGACTGTTCATAATTCCCTTCACCTTAACTAAAGTCCTAGTTCCGACTGAAGAAAAGCAACCCCAAAGCATGATACTGCCACCACCATGCTTCACTGTGGGGATGGTGTTCTTTTGGTGATACGAAGTGTTGTTTTTGTGCCAAATGTACCTTTTGGAATTGTGGCCAAAAAGTTCAGCCTTGGTCTCATCAGACCATAACACAAATTACCAGATGCTTTTTGGAGACTTGATGTATTGTTTTGCAAATTTTAGCTGGGCCTGGATGTGTTTCTGCATAAGAAAAGTTTTCCATCTTGCAACCCTACCCAATAGGCCAGACATATGGAGAATACGGGAGATTGTTGTCACATGTAGTACACAACCAGTACTTGCCAGAAATTCCTGCAGCTTCTTCAGTGTTGCTGTAGGTCTCTTGGCAGCCTCCCTGACCAGTTTTTGTCCTGTCTTTTCATCAATTTTGGAGGGACATCCAGTTCTTTGCAACATCACTGTCGTCCCATATTTTCTCCACTTTTTGATGACTATCTTCACTGTGATCCATGGTATATCCAATGCTGTGGAAATTTTTTTGTACCCTTCTCCTGACTGATACCTTTCAACAATGAAATCCCTTTGATGCTTTGTAAGCTCTCTGCGAACCATGGCTTTTGCTGTAGTAGGCAACTGAGTAAATATCAGGAAAATCCTACTAGGACAGCTGAACTTTATTTGGGGTTAATCAGAGTCTCTTTAATTAATGGCAGGTGTGTACCCAAGAAGACTGAATTCTGTAATTAAATCAAAAGGTACTTAAATAAAGTATTAGTTTAAGGGTGTGCACACTTATGCAACAAGCTTATTGTACATTTTTTTATTGTTTATATTTATTTCCCTAACATATTTGTTTTTCAATTGAATTGTACAGGTTATAGGTCACATTAAAGGTGGGAAAAGTTTTGAAATTATTAATTGTGGTCTCATTTTTTTATATGAGAAAAACCTATATGTATATATATATGTTTGTTTGTGTCTTTCGGCTTTTCCCAGTTAGGGGTCGCCACAGCAGAACTCCAGTCCGCTAATGATTGGCAGTTGATTTTTACGTACCAGCTTGCCAGGCCTGACGCACAACATTCAATGAAGGTACGCCCATTCACGCATGTCTCCACGCAGAAGACGCTCTAGCTGAGAATCGAACCAGACAGCGTCTTACTGTGAGGCGACAATGCTACCGCAGCACCACCACTGCGGCCTATATATATATATATATATATATATATATATATATATATATATATAGATATATATATATATATGTATATATATATATATATATATATATATATAAAATATATATATACACATTTTATATATATATATATATATATATATATATATATATATATATATATATAAGTAGCATAGGGTATAGAGAACACATTACCTCACATGGAAGGTATAGTTGGGGGCAGGTTGCCCTCTGCAAAGAATAAGCATTTCTATAAGTTGATGGCTACTGATTATATATATATTAAAAGCTGAGATGTTGGAATTGCAATGTTTTGCTTGTTGATGGGTTGTCATTACATACAACTTAAAATCATTTGGCTTGAGGTCAGTGAGTTATCTGTCAACAAAAGGGAACAAACATTACAATGCATGTGAGAGATTAATTTACTACATGAACATTACAATTTATATAAAAACTCACCTTTTACATACAGCTCCTAAAACAAATACAATCATTTATAAATGACTCAACAAAATCATTTAAATTTCAGTAATGCACAAGTGTTGTAGCACCACTGCAGTCTACAACACTTATTCTAACTCTAAAATGACATGAAATTAGAGTTGGATGAGATTTTTGTGCAGTTTTAAAATGTGTGTACTTTCTAAGAGAGTCTGTGAATGGGGAAGGGCTGAGAGAACTTTCTGTTTCCATGAGCATCTATTTTTAGGAGATTTTGCTTGCAAGTTGGGATGCTTAATAAAACATTCATGGCTATTTGTTTTAACACATTACATTTTGTAGGATTTTGGTGTTCTTCAGGTCTGCATTAAGGGCTGCCAATATTTTGCTCCATTAAAATTATGACTTTAACATGTTTTCTGTCAGTAATGTGGCTCTCAGCAGCATGTCAAAGAACCCTCCAAAACAAGGTGCCAGAATATTTAAGCAATAACCAACGATGTGGTGTGGTATATTGAAGATTTACCCATGGCTGGCATGGTTTAATCACAAGGGCGAAGCCCGAGTGATTAAATAAAGCCAACCATGGATAAATTTCATTAAACCACAACCACGGAGTCGGTTATTGCTATTATACAATGACATTATTTAAGAAAAAAAATACTTGCTTTTCTTAAATAATGTCTTTGTATAACGGCGCATTACTGTTCTGCCGGTGGTGGTACACTGCTTCCTTGTGTTGATGTACTGTGCATGTGTATGGGACTTGCATTCCTATGCATACCCAATGCATCAATGCTTTGAAACAGAAGCAACGGAGAAATGAAAGTCTCTGTTGCACTGTTTTTTTTTTGTTTGTTTTGTTTTTTTAATTTATTAAAAAAAAAAAGTTTTTGGACACTTTATACCAACCGAAAAAAGTCCGGGCAACCGGACCTTTTTCCATTGGTATATTGTGGGATTTACAACAGGCACGCTGGCCAATCAGCATGCACGTTTTGGAATATTAATGGGGGAGTCATTGTATAATTACTAATAAATGCCTGTGAAATCTTGGGAAATAGTTAATATAAATGAAAAGAAAGACATTAGGTGCTAGGAAAGATATCATAAATGAATTACTTAATTAAATCACTAAGTCAGGTATTCTAAAAATTAATGATACTAAAGTAAATTGGGTCAAGCTTAAAGTAATGGGCAAAACAAACAGAAAAAAAAAAGAAAACTTCAATCTATTTAAGTCAGTACACATCTTTGACCCGTAATAAGGATACTTGTGACCTATGCCAGTAACATCAGGCTTTTACAGGATATCTACTCTAGGCATTGGAATATACTCTTGTCTAATGAGAGAGTGGGTACGATAGTAGGAGAGGTTCCCAGCTATACATATAAGAATAAAAGGTCACTTAAGAGGATGTTGTGCCATCTTAAGCATGAGTTGGATGTTGGCATACAGTCACCTATAGACACACACCCCTGTCAAGCTTGCAACTACTGCCACTTATTAGATAGTGGAGCTAGTTTTGAACATCCATACACAGGGAAAAAGATGCATTTCAAAGTTAGTGCAAGTTGCAGTACTTTGAATCTCGTTTACATAGCCTATTGTGTATTATGTCATTCCTTTTATATTGGGATGACCACAAGCAGGCTACGGGATAGGATAAGAGAGCATATGTATGACATCATTAGGAAGGCTGAGACCAATGCCCTATCTAAACATGCTATGATGGCAGGCCCCTCACATACGTTTAAGTTTATGGTTATAGAAGTTGTTAGAATGGGCAATGGGGGGGCTGTAGAAGGAACAAGGTGGAGAGTAAAGAACTTGACTGGATAATAAGGATGAGAGCTAATATGGGGAATGGTCTAAATGACAAAATCTCTATTAGACCCATCCTGGCTAATAGACGTTTAGCTCGGTAGACTATTATTTTTTACATTTATATGTATATGTCAGCTTTTTAATGATATTGAGGAACTGTTTTTTATTGTATTTTATTGTATTCTATGTCTTTAAATAGCTTTTAATTGGCTATGAACTATGATTGGCTGCTACCTATTTAAAAGTGTTGTGGTTTTTTTACTTTATTTGTCTGATGAAGCGGCTTTGGCTGCGAAAGCCCTCACACTTATCTACTTTGGAATAAATATCTTTGGATTTTATTGCCATGTTCCGTTGCCTCCTTTTGCTTTTGTTTTTCTGTAGGCTTGTTTTATAGGAGGAATGGTTTACCTACACCACTGCATTTGTTTTCTACTATGAAGAAACTGTTTGGTGCTGGGGTTTTTTTCAGTTTTTTTTCCAGTTTGAATTGTTTATTTTATCATGCACTAGGGCTCTGTGTAACTTTTGTGTAGTGTTAGAGTATGTACATACAGGTAGATAGATAGATATATAGATAGATAGACAGATAGATAGATAGATAGATAGATAGATAGATAGATAGATAGATAGAAAGAGAACTCCTAATGGAAGACCTTTGATAAAAAGTATACTAACAACAGGTATCTGTTGCATTTTATAGGCCATTGTTTCATCTGCACTCTTATCATGTCAACAAAAATGTATCTATATCCCTGGAGCATCGCCACATATTCCTTTTCATCAATGGTGCTTAATCCCCTACACATGATGCATATATGTATATATATGTGTGTGTGTGTGTGTGTGTGTGTGTGTGTGTGTGTGTGTGTGTGTGTGTGTGTGTGTGTGTGTGTGTGTGTGTGTGTGTGTGTGTATATATATATATATATATATATATATAGATAGATAGATAGATAGATAGATATAGATAGATATATAGATAGATACATACATATAGATATAATATATATATATATATATATATATATATATATATATATATATATATATATATACTCTGAATGCAAAAAATTAAATGAAAGTTTATACAAAGCATACACAAATCAATGACAAATAAATGTCCACATGTAAACACAAACACATACATGCAGGCATAAAACAACACTCTAGCTAAAGTAAAGTGCAAAACAATTACAAGTAAAGCCACACTCTCCATTCATTTAAATGTAAATTTCAGATACTGTACATATAAAATATTCATTTACATGCTGTATCCCTGAAAACAACACTGTTTACCCAAATCTGCCCCTGGAAACAAAATATATTATTACTCAAATAAAAAAAATAAATAAATAACAATAATTGCATTTAGAAAATGAGGAAATGCTAAAATCAGCTAAGTTCTAAATGTCTTGCGTTTAAAGTAAGAACCTAATTAAACAATAAACCTACACTGAAATTTGAATTAAAAGATTAGTATGTCGAAAAACGCTTGATACATACAAATAAATTACAGCATATCAAATACTATCAGTAAAATTCTACACTCTGAGTACTGTTTGTTGTAGACCACTTTTTCAGATTAAATTAAAACTGCCAGCTGTTGGCAATAATAACTAAAATACATTATTTTATGTACCTAGTTAATGCCTTGATATCCTGGATCTCACTGATGACTTAATAAAATGTTCATTAAGCCTAGGATCAGTATTAATATCTAAATTCTAAGATTACTAACCATATAGATATATTTTTATATTCTAAGGTATTACTTCTTCCTTTTTCACTGAAACCCTCCTTCAAAACTTCTAGTATTTGAAATGTAAACATGGTCCCTCTTGAGCACTTGTGAAAAGAATACTGCTGTCATTCCATTTCTTAATATAATATTTGTATTCATATACCCTGTCACTACATTTTCTCATACTTTCTCTTTCTACATATTTATATCCATATCTAAATCTTTATATATGGTTTACCTGTGAAACTCATTCAAACTTTTTTTTTCGCTGTAAAATCATATATACCAACATCATGGATACACCACAGTAAAGAAAGTGGGAAAAACCCAGAAAAGTGCCTTCCAGCTCCCACAGCACAATACATTCTGGTGAAACTCATCTCAACATTAAGTTCTCGCATTTAAGTCTCTCAACCATGAGTGCAGAGAGCACCCATAGGTAAACCATATACATATTGACCTAAATTTCATTTAACCTAAAACACATTTGACTTTCTCCCATTTCACCGACAGCTTACAAAGCTGAATTTCAATATACTAAACCATAGACAAGCACACTTAGAACACAATAACTAACCCTTTCCAGAACTTAGAAACTACTTACTAACCCTCTTAAAAGAAACAGGATAATGTACAACCAAATTAGGAGGGGGGCTACACCACCCCCAATGTGGGCGGCTGTGCCTCCCACACCCCCCTAATTATATATACTAACTCCAGGATCACACTACAGTGGGGAAAAGGACAGATACCTTTTACTTGCCTTACAGTACTCTACATCCTGCCACTACTGCTGGGAACACACAAAACATTTGCCAAATTACTTTAGATACTTCCCATAAAAATGAGACAAACCCACATTTAGAAACACTACAAATGAGTTTTAAGTCACGTGAAGTAGACCCATATATATATATCTATATATCTATATATATATATATATATATATATATATATATACACACACACACACACACACACACACACACACACACACACACACACACACACACACACACACACACACATATATATAAATATATCTACACACACACACACACACACACACACACACACACACACACACACACACACACACACACACACACACACATATGTATATTGTGACAATGTGAGGTATTGCCAGCTATGCCAGGAGAAGTAGGGCAGTGGATATCCAACATATGCCAGCACAGCTAGCTGGAATTTTGTAAAGAAGTATTTGTCATTTTTATATCAAACTGATTTGTACAGATGTTTGTGGTGAAAAATGTATTTGTAAAGCTGCTTATGTTAAAAATGTATCAACAGTGTGCCCTGCTGGGCAGAAAAGAAATGTACATTCATTACTGTAATTGTTTAAATGTATATATTGTAATAGAGGATACTGGAAGAGAAGAGGTTAATCTCAATCCATCTGACTTTGAGAAATAGAAAGAAAAATAAATGACTTGGTCTAGGCCATAAGGATTGTATCTTACAGTTCTGATTACAACCAGAGACAAAATGTCTGGGAAAACAAGTATTAGGAAGGCTTCTTTATTGTCTCTAGCAGGAAGCTAATTGCTACTCTGGAAGGGTAAAGATTTGACATTGTTTTATGACTTCCAGGAGCTGCAGAAGATCTGAGCAAAGATCTATTTGTGTGTATGGTAACACATAGGTGCTAAAATCCTGGCAGCTTCTAGTGTTGGTGATAGTGTGGGAAACAGAGTCAGATGACCAATGTGATGTCATTCTATAAGCTATCCTAGGAATAATATTTAGATATTATATTGAGAAGTCTCTCAGGCAGACTTAACACTCTGTTTCTGGAACCTGACATAGAAGTAACCCTTACCTACTTCATCTTGCTTTGCTCTAGTAAGTGAACCAAGGAATAGTTACTCTTTCGATTAGTCAGGAAAATATAGTGAGATTAGTTAAGTACTGTTTTTCCTGTATTTGTGTGAATCTATTCATCTGTGTTATTTTAATATTTCCTGTGTCTGAAACTCTGGTGTTTACTGTAAATAGATATTTCGTATGTTTATGTTCTTTCATTATTTATTATTAAATATATTTAAACTTTTCATTGTGGCTGGACCTTTAGAGAAATATTTTAATTATTGAGAGTACCGATAATCTATTTGGTAATAGCTCTGGCCACTTCTGAAAGTCTTACTCCATCAGTCAAAACACTACCATTATGTATTGATATTAATTTCACTCAGTATAATTGAACACCCTTTTTAAACCCTTATAGTAACTGACTGGTGGCAGTGAATCTACCTTATAGTCTGGGCAAAGTTGGTAGAGCAGGTAAACTGTGCCAGCCTTTCCCAGGTGTGTGTGTGTGTGTGTGTGTGTGTGTGTGTGTGTGTGTGTGTGTGTGTGTGTGTGTGTGTGTGTGTGTGAGTGTGTCAGCTACTTGAAGCAGGGACATAAAGCATTGGTTTCACAGAGAGGTTGCTGGAGGACTTGGCTTGGATACTCAGCTGAGAACTTAACCCTACAACTGTGCCAGTGGGGAACCTTACTGGGGACCTGGGGAGAGACAGAGAGAGAAACCCAGACCCCAGGCAGAGTATGTTCCCTGTATGCTCTTAAGGGAAATTGTGCTTGAAGTATAGAGGTCTGCATCTGGAAACACTGATTATATCCATTTTTGTTCCAAGTTAAAGTCCCTCTCCGGTGTCAGTGGCGAGGAGTGAGGCTCCTTGATTACTGGCCCAGAGTGGGGACATTACACACACACTCACACACACACACACACACACACACACACACACACACACACACACACACACACACACACACAAAAGTTTCCCTGTCTAAATGTTGAACATTCACACACGAGTGAATATTAAAACATGGAATCCACATCACTGAAAACCCAGAAGCTCAAATGTTATGGGTTGTTACCATGCGAGATTGAGGTAAAGTGAGGAATGGGGTTTTACCGCTTTCCCCACTGTAGTGTGATCTAAAAGTTTGTATATATAATTAGTAGGGGATGTGGGGGAGTGATTGGGGGCTTGCCCCCTGCAAAAAAAGATTTTGTGATCTTGACCTAATTTTATGGGTTTTTAGTGATGTGAGCTCAGTGTTATAACGTTCACTCTTGCGAATGCTCGATGTTTAGTCAGGGTTCCATATATATATATATATATATATGGGTCCCATTCAGAAGACCGAAACGCCGATTCCCCGACGCGGAAATCACCGATGCCAGATGACCGACAGGTACGTATACTGACAGGGTGATTCGCCGACAGTGGAAAGACCGACAAGGGTAATCTGCGATCGCGACCCGGTAAGTGTGCGATAGTGACGGAGGTAGGAGTGGTCAGGTAAGTGAGTTAAGGTTAGGGTGCAGGTAGGTGATGTGTACGTTAGTGTCGGAGCTTGGGCTAGGGGTGTGTAAGTGAGTTAGGGTTAGGGTGCAGGTAGGTGATGTGTACGTTAGTGTCGGAGCTTGGGCTAGGGGTGTGTAAGTGAGTTAGGGTTAGGGTGCAGGTAGGTGATGTGTACGTTAGTGTCGGAGCTTGGGCTAGGGGTGTGTAAGTGAGTTAGGGTTAGGGTGCAGGTAGGTGAAGTGTGCGATAGTGTCGGACGTTAGGGTTTGGGTCAGGGCTAGTGTGTATGGTATGTAGTGTCGCGTGTTGTTTTCGTTCCGTGTGTTTGTTGTTCGGTGTTTTGCGTTGTCGGGTTTGTGTCGGGTTTGTGTGTTTTCAGTTATTTGGCGTCGGTGAGTTTTGTGTCGGGGAATCGGCGTGTCGGTGTTTAGAAGTAGACCCATATATATAGATATATATATATATATATATATATATATATATATATATATATACAGAGAGAGATGTACATTTATACACCTATATATACATATATGCTTGTATATACACACACACACACACACACACACACACACACACACGCACACACGCACACACACACACACACACACACACACACACACACACACACACACACACACACACACACACACACACATAGATATACTGTTGCAGTCATGATAATAAAAGCTCAAAGTATTTCTTGGTTTTGGAATGTAACTACTAGTTTTAGTATACTGACAGTGATGTGATGATCCAGCATCTGTCCTATAATGTTTTCTTTTTTAAAAGTTAATTGGGGGGGGTCTCACCTACATGAAGTTTCATGCATCCAGCAAAATTCTCCATCTGATATAATTTGTTTTAACATATGGCATGTCTTTGGAGAAGCTGGGTCTTTAAGCCACCCTCTTTGTTAAATTGTTGATCCGTTTAAGCTCAAATCGGAAAACCTCATAATGGGACCATATTTTGCATTTTTCTTCAGTACACCTCTATTTTAATTTCATTCATCTGTTCACTGATTTAATCCCTCTCACTCAAAGCATTTTAGGCTATAGTTCTGTTTTTCATTAAGGGCTGCTTTCAGATGATATGAGACAGGACCTTGTCAAAAATTGTGATTTAATCATATTAGCTTCACTAAACATATGGTGCATATTAGATTCCTATCATTGCATTAATAACACAAATCATTGAACCCCAAAAGACTGGCCTGAAAAAGTTGAAACAAAAAAAAAAAAAAGAAAAATGTTAACTATGTTTATGCAGGGGACTAAGCCCCTACACCCCCTGCTAATTATATATACCAGCTCTAATAATGTCCTACAGTGGGGAAAGTTCAAAATCCCAGTGTCTTGATCTTGAACAAGTGACTGTTTTTTTTTTAATTCTGTAAAAAAGCCTGTAGCAAATAGGTATGGCATTCTGTGCATTTGATGCAATGGATGGAACCCAGAGCACATTAATTTTGTGTATGCGTACATTTCATTTAACTGCTGAATAAGCTTTGTTCTAGATCACTGTTAGAATTATTCTTTACTAATGGTCATGTCAAGATAATTTCATTCTACTATACATTACGTTAAAAGTTTATATTAGATAATGCGTGGAAGAAATAATCTATCAATGCATCATTTCTATTCGCTATAATAAAGATATCAGTAAAAGCAAGGTACAGAGGAAATTAATTCCAGTATACTGACAGGTGGTAAAGGAGAAACGTAAGATTTAAATATAGCTTCTTTTAGGGAGTATGAGTAGGCAAAAATGGGACACAAAATTTGTAGAGGAATGGTGCAGGATGTTAAGGAAGATGGTAGTCATTACTACAGATCTGTTTGTTCTAGAAGCAGGTGGAAAGGGAAAAGAGGGGAGGGGCAAGGTGAAGGCAGAGAAAACTAAACTGTAGCTGAAAGTGAGATAGGTATTATAAACAGGATATACTGATGATAGATGTAAAAGTAGGGGCAGAAGAATGTGTTATTACAACAGTGGACAAAAGGATATGGGTAGAGTGGTAAATGAAAAAGAGAAGGACTACAAACCCTCACCAATTCAAGTCACAACTAAAACATCACCGTCTCACCAAATGGATATCTTAAAAGTTAATTGTAGGGACTATCTATATGAAGTTTCATGGACCCACACACACACACACACACACACACACACACACACACACACACACACACACACACACACACACACACACACACACACACACTGTTGCACTCAGGATAATAAAAAAAACCCTGCTCATCTTATTTCTACTTCACTCAAAGTCATATACAAATGATCTCAAATAATTCCACAATATCCAAACATTTTTACATTTTTATGTACAAACATTCCTTTAGTCCTGTCATGTTCCCCATCTCATATCTCCTCAGTCCGTTTGTTCCTTTTTCACCTGAATCTGTATAAACCCAATTACTTCCTCCTTTATCTCCTACATTCACCACCACCTTCTTACTCTCCCTAAAGCTATCTACCTGAAATATTAATTAGCATGTTTTTGTTACCTCAGTTGCTAGCACACCAGGTAAAATCTGTGCACATCATATGCATATGTCTCCTTTAATTGTGCTCTGCATTCTTTTTTAAAATCATAGCATGTCATTATTTTATGTTAATCTCTGACTGTTTTCTTTTCTCTCATGTTCAGTTGTATTCATTGTTACTGTTAATCCATACTTGTATTCTCTGTAATGTTGGAGCTTTTCTCCCCTTGGTTGCCACTGAAAAGGCACTTTGCCCAGTCAGCTTTTCCTAGTAAACAAAGAAAAATAAACAAATAACTACAGCTAAGGCTTGTTTGCATTTGTGATAGGTTATGTTCCTTGGTATTATTTTCTTTGTGCTACTGCCTCCCAAGAAATTTCATCTCAACCACCTATAGAGGAGCCTCTGTTTGTATGTATGTATGTATGCATGTATGTAAGTATGTATATGTAAGTATTTATTTATTGACATTCCCTTCCCAAATCATCAAGCCCCTTTCCTAATTCTTCTGACCCTCCTTCCTCTCACTGGATAGCCAGAGACATTTTATTATCTGGGTCAAGAGTCAAGAGTCAGGCTAAAGTGAGCCATCTTTGTCAGCTGGTTCAATTTATTTATTTATTTTTATTTTATACTTTATCCTCTCTCCTTTCCCCATGCCCAGTATATAATGCCATCAGTGTAGCCAAGCTGTGGACAATCTTTTGATACATGCCCCATATTTTTGTGGCAGAGATAGCACCCTTGGTGTCCATTATATGTTGTAATCATTACTAAAAGTCCATTCCTTCACCCTAGAATAGGACAACTATAATTATATCTAGATGACAATGTTTTAGATACATTTTGTTTTGAATTTATGGTCACAAAGTATCTGTTATGGATGGGACATGGCATATTCCATGTGGTAAAATAGTGTCATTAATGAACAAAATAGATGTGAAAAGCTAAATATGTTAAGCCAGTATGAAACACATATTAATTTGAAAAACAATGTTCATTGATTATAAAACTTCTCCTCAGGACTGGCTGACTTCATTTTCGTGTAATTACAGATTGATACTTGTTTCTCAACATACTATTTACAGTTAAAGAAATACGCAGTTCACAGGTACATAGCCATTATTCACTATTTCCTCATTTTCGTACTGAATGATATTAGCACTATTTCTATAACTTCATAGTGACTGTACAAAGCAGCTCATAACAAGAAAGTATAGCCATCTTAGTTAGCTATTGTACACTAAATCAAAGTGATCTCTTACATGGCAATCTGAAATGTGAATGTAACACATATCTCAATGTATCTCCTACACATATAGGACTGTACTTATGATCAACATGACATGATATGATATGACATATAGCCGTAATAAAAGTAACATGTCTGTCCTTAGTCTAAATTGTAAAAGGGTTAGTGTCTTATAAGAACCTCAGGGTACTCTGTACAGCAGAAGACATTTTTATTTTGGCTCTGCAGCATACAATGAAAAAAAAATGTAATCTCGACAAAATACAGATAGCTGTGAACCACAAGGCTCTGCAGAAACAGTCTTATGCTGATCATGAACAGCCATATATGCTGAACGAGAGCACAGTAAGGATTAAGGATATGAAAACAACTGGCGACTATGACAGACTCTGAATACTGTAATGTGCCAACTACATAAACAGTTCAGAAACAGACGCAGATTCCCTAGTCTGAGACTGCTAAACATAGATATTCATTTATGGAAAGGTTTTAATATATGCACTGGCTACAATACATATATTTCAGAAGGTTTTGTCCCAGAGAATGACAAAAAGCATAGACTACCACAAAAAATGAATTTAATGCATTGTAGAAAAACTGCTACATCACTTCTTTGAGAAAAAAAAAGTTGTGTCACAAGCTAGATAATGCTGCAGTGAACCAATGAATGTTAATGACACCTTACAAGATTAAAGTCAGATATTAGTCATACAAAAACTCTACAACAACCTTGCTAATCGGTGTGTCAGTTCCCTAGTGGGAATGATGCGGTGCACATACAGCAGATAATTATTAAACATCAAGAGATGAATCAGACATAAGGAATATCTGCCAGGAAATAGAAACCAGTCCCTGTGGTCCTTCATGCAGTGGAAAAAAGACATGCCGGGCACATCTAACCATTTCACTCATAACTTTGATATACTGAATTAAAAAAAACGATGTTACCTAAGGCATACTGATTGCTTTTGTTTAAGCTCTTGCAGAAAATGTGATAACCTAAACTGTGCTATATATAGGTTTGTTCAAATGAAAATTTATTTTGCAAAAGAATCATATGCCTGGAGCCATAAAGTTTGTTCCTGTCAGAAATGTAATTAAGCAACCTACTGTTTTGGTGTTCATAGTCTGACAACTGGTGTGTAAAACATTTTAAAGTGGCCACACAGGAGGATGAATGTCACTTTTTTCTAAGAAATCATCCACTGTATTTCTGAGGGAGCAAATGCAGCTTTGTTTTTTTTTTCTTTCCTGCCAGTTTGATAGCACAAGTAGAATGCAAGTATATGAAAAAGTTACAAAGAGGGGTAACATATTTTAGTTTAGTGCTAAGCAGTATCATATGAGTGTATGGGCAAAGGCAGGTGACATTCTAAAAGAAACTGGCAAAAAAGTAATTATGGCCCTAGAAGGCTGGAGTGAATCAGTGTATCCTACTCCTCTGTTCTCTCATCATTACCATAAAGCATTTTCTTAGCATACCTTTTTAGAGGGCTAGATCACTACTTTTTAATAAAGAACAAACTAAGCAGAAATAAAATAAAATGATAAGCTATGAACACCCATGATGCTCTGTGTATGTGCACGTGTGCGTGTGTATGTATGAGATAATAGTCAATGCACCTTAGAGATAAACATTTTTTAATAAGAATAATTTATCCAAAGTAAATATATTTAAACACAAGACCACAATAAAGCACATCAATGGCGGTAGGAATACTTCACACAAATGGGTAAAATTTAGTATAGTAACATATTAAAATGAGCAAAATAAAGGTATAATGAGCCGATAAACAACCAGTAGGAAACTGAGCAGGAGGATGGAAAAAATGTGAAACACCAAAGTAGAATTGTTAGTCTTAGGTGATAAAGGGGTGAGTAAATGAAAACAGAAACAGGCATGTACCATATGGTAAGAAATAAGATTATGAGTAATGCAGGACTGTCAAAAATGATGGTGCAATTTGAGAGCAAACTTAACACTGTGAAATACATGCATGCTGGAGAATGAATACAAGAATGACTTTAAGTGTCCCAACACTTCCTTGTTCTGCCCTTCTTTAGGTTATTTGTACCCAAAATGTAAGGGCTAAAAACTACCACAGAAATATAAGGCTAGGCTTCTTAAGCTCCTCACAGATCAATAAACTAGTAGGTAACCATAAACCTATGAGCCTGTAAAGAAAGCTTGGGGGTCATGATAGCAGAAAGATCACTAAATAATAGACATTCTCATCCTGAGCAAAAGCACTGCAGTCCTTGTGTTCTGAAAGGTGAATACTAAAGTGCTTCTACTGATGAATCAGATTGCATGCTGGGCTAGCAACATGGAGGAGACTGTTTTCTGACAGTATGACTGGATGTCTAAGCATTTACTTTGTGGGCCAGAAGTTAATATTTTGGCAAGATTACTGAGGGATTTGGAATGGGGTGCAAGTGTCACTGCATACACCTTGGTGACAGACTTCATTAAATGTTTATGACAGTGTAGAGGATTGAAGCTCTGAGCTGTTAATGATATGCTTCATCTTATCCAGCTCCATTTGCCTACTTTGTTACTCTGAGCAAGTCAGTTAACAGAGAAACTGCTTCCTAGTTAGCCCTGAAGAGGGACAATCGTGCCTACCGGGATTATCTAATTATTAAATCTGTAAAAATAAATAAAATAAAAAAGTATAATCTGAGTTCCGTCAGTGCACTGTTACTTGTGGTACTTGAGATTCCATGACCGCTGTATTCGAGTCAAAAACAGGGGAGCTGGCAATGGCGACACAGTTCCTCTGATGGTGTGTCTAACAAGTGGAATTATGTTTATTAGGTCAGTTGATGGATATATGTTCCAGAAAAGAAAGAAAAATCATTTGTGACTCAGGCACAGTTAAAGCAACCACCTTTTTATTGCAGAATTAGATATCAGCACATATATCCATCTGATACTTACAAAGCTGAACTTTTAGATGGGGTCTGGAATGTGGTTTTAGTTCTTTTGACTAAAGAAGAAACAGGACAACATGTGCTATGACTTATCTTGGATAAACATAAAACTATAAGAGCACAGTTAGAGAAAATATATTTTATTAACATATTTAGCTTTCTATTCCATACAGCTGTGAATTTTTTTTTCAGGAGCTCTCTTTTTCTAAACACAATAAACAACTCAATGGAATGATTATATCCTTAAAAGGGCATACAGAACTGTGAAATACATTCAGTGCATATAGGTTATACTTAAAATTAATATTTTTATGTTAACAGCTGCAATACAATTTTATAAGGTGGTGGAAAATCCATTCACATGGATTGTGACAAATGTTTCTGAAGTATGAGAGAAATACCTGAAAACAGAATCAGTGTCTAAACCTTGTATGATTTAGATCTAATTTTATAGAAGGATTTCTATTAATTTGGACAACTGGCAAGTCTTGTTCGGAGCCAGAAACTAAAACAAAATTAAGATGAGGTTTTTAATATGGCCTTTCTATTTGAACAGAACTATGTAGTTTTCTGGATTTTAGCAGTATTTTACTATTGAGTAAACGTCAGCACATTTGAAAGTGCAATACTTCACCTTCAAAGAGTTAATAAAGACAGGCTGTGATAGTAGCTTGGAGACATTAAAGTACTGAGGGAGCAGGCTTGCCAAAGTAAGGGGTGAGTGAATATTATAACGTATTCAGATCATCAGCAGAATCAGCTTATTTCCAATGGAAGCAGGCAGGTATGATTAAATTGTTGTAGGGCAACCAATCTATATCTGGAGGGTTGAAAGAATGAGTCAAATATTGTGCATGACTTGAGGTTCTAGGACCTTTTAACTCTAAAGGGTACAGCTGTGCAATTTAAAGCTTTCAGAGTGGGAAGCTGGAAATGCTAGATCAACTCAGGAAAAGACAAGGGTGCAGCTTTAAAGAAACAGTGTTAGGCAGCTGGCTTCAGGCAACTCAAGGATGGCATATAAGACAGGCAGCTGGCATTGCAGCCAGAGTTACTAGGCTGGTACTATGCGATCTGATGCTGTAAGGATGTAGACATTTCTGAACTTTGAAGATGCTTACTATGATATTTATTTAGGCACAAATGTTTCAGAAGGAAAAAAAAAAGCAAGAAAACTCAGACCAAAGCATAAGGGAAATTATCTGCTGGTATAAAGCTCTACTCAAAGACTATATGTGGCACTGCATGTGCTACTGAGATGCTGGATTGGATCTAGTAGATTTCAATAATCCAGTCCACATCATGAGGATGATATGAGAAGCTGGCCTTACTAGGTTACAAGTCAGGGAAAACTCCATTAATAACACAGGATTTTGGAGTCATGATGGTAAAAAAATTGCAACTCAAGCTATACTCCTGTTATTAAGAAGTCCCAAAATAAGTAAAGGTAAACAAATACAAAACATTTTGCCATGAGTGAATATAAAAAGTTCACTAATGAGTTTATGTATGATAAAATTAAGTCTGTGCTAAACAATATGTTGTTGTTTGTCTTTCGGCATTTTCCCGGTAAGGGGTAGCCACAGCGGAACTCCGGTCCTCTAATGATTGGCAGTAGATTTTTATGAAACGCCGAGGTGCCAGCTCGATGCCCAACCTTCAACGAAGGCACGCCCATTTATGCACGCATGTCTTTCGAACGCTACCCAACCACGGGGACTCCACACAGAAGCCACTCCCAAGCCAAGCCGAGAATCGAACGGGAGAACCTCTTGCTGTGAGGGAACAATGCTACCGCTGTACCACCGCCTTTTTAATGTCATACCACATGACACAGGGCTGAATTGTTTCATGATTTTAGTAGAATCCACCAGGTTTATGAATAATGAAGTTAATATACTAAACACTCTTATGGAATTAGTCCTGAAAACCTATTTTTTTTTTTGGGTGGTTAATATTTTTTGCAGAAGAACAGCGTAGCTATAGGGGTGGCATACACCCCCATATTTGCTAATATTTATTTATTTATTTGTCTTTTGTTAACTGGGTTAGTCCACTGGGTGGGTGGCCCATTTTTCAGTGGAGACCCGAGGAGAAAAGCTCCACATATAATATAATCATGTTGTAATGGGAGAAAAAAGATGTTTTTTTGATGTTTTTGATCCACCGCCCTGAGTGATGTATGTCCGTTTCCTGGACAATGTTTTTATTGTTTGGAAATGGTGTACTGTGGATCTTATAAGAAAAGGATATCAAGCTTATCTCAGAAACAACAGCTCATTTACACTTTTGTTTACTTCTGTTGAACAGCAGTCTTTACTTCTGTTATATGTTATGTTATGTTATGTTATGTTATGTTATGTTATGTTATGTTATGTTATGTTATGTTATGTTATTTATGTATGTATGACATTTAATCACTGGAAAAGTCTAACTAGGTAGAAGCCCATTTTCAGCAGATGCCTGGGTTGAAATTTTCCAAATTATTACAAAACATTTTAAGAACAATAATTTTACAATCTTAAAAATTAAAACAAATATATCTGCACTTTAAATAATTATAACAAATTACATATAATATAAAAATATTGGTTAAAAATCACTACAAGTTATATAACAATCATTTAATATTTAGAGAAATTTTAGACAGTTTATAGAGAAATTAAAGGTTAGTTAGTCTAATACAAGCAGGAATTGCAATATGAATTGAGGAAAAAACAGGCTTATGGTACATTTAGAGAGAAAGCCAGGGAATAGAATTAGATAGCATAAGGAAGTAAGTGAAAAGGGAGCATAAGGAGGTATAAGGAATGATAAGGTACTTGTTCACATTTAGTGATATAGTTTATCCTGGTTTTGAGTAAGAAAAGAGACAGATTTTAGCTAGGAAGTCTTTCAGAGTGGGTTTGGAAGATGAGAGGGAGGGTATTGACTTGATGTATATAGGTAAGGAATTCCAGGCCTTAGCAACCATTAATAAGTACAGAAGATGCCCAGTAAATCTGATAGGTTTATAGAAAGACAGGAATTATTGGTCCCTGGATAACAATGACCAACTGGGAACATAGTTGTGTAGAATGGCTTTTAGTGCTGGACAGGCAGATGGATGCTGAATAATTTTATAAGGTGATAAGAAGTTGTGTATATGTTAGTTGATGTGGCAGTTCTAACCAATTTAGGCTTTTCAATGCTATACAGTGGTGGGTTCTGAAAGAGTTATTTGTTGCAAATTTAGCAATTTTATTATAGCATTGTTCAAGTTTTAATTTTTGTGAAGCCTGGAGGTTAGTAAGGGTGGGAGTGCCATAAAGAAGTGCAGGAAGGAGATAAGTAGTGGCAAGTGTAGCTTTAGTTGCGTCAGTGAGAACTTTTTGGGCTGTGTAAAGCATCCCTAGTTTTTGCTGGACTTTTTCTTATGCAATTATGTATATGCAAGTTGAATGCAAGATTATCATCCACTATCATCCTTAATACTTTGCTCTGAGAAGTAGCATCAATGGTTGTATTATCAAGAGGACTTTAAATTTTGTTGTTTCATGAGAGAGGGATTTGGGAAAAAACTGTAGTTTGATCTTTTTTGGGTTGAACATGAGTTGTTAGTTATGAAGCCATGTTTCAGTGGCTGTTAAAGCTTCCTGGGTAATTTTTTGGAGGTGTACCATGTTGTCAGATGTGCAAATGACTGTGAAATCATCTGTATATTGTATTAGGGTGGCCTGTTGTGTGGATGCACAGAGGGTGTTTTTGAAAATGTCAAAGAGGAGGGCACCAAGGATAAAGCCTTGTGGTACATTGATGTTGACTGGGAGGTGAGAAGAGGGCATGAAGTGCCATTTTACTGACTGATACCTATTGGACAGGTAGCTTTTGAACCACAGAAGGGTGGGCTGGAAGAGACCTAGTAAGGACATTTGAAATAGAAGGTTGCAGTGACAAACTGTGTTAAAAGTTTTAGACAAGTCCTAGAAATAAGGAAGAGACTAGTTTTCTATTATCTCTAGCTTTATTGACAGTATCTATATAGGTTAGAAGGGCAATGCTGGTACTATGTGAAGGATAGAAACCATGTTGTGTAGGGGATAGGAGTTCTTCCTGCAGGAGATAGTCTAACAATTGTTTCTGAATACATTTTTCAAGTATTTTGGCAAGGGGAGATAAGATTGCTATAGTTCTAATGTGAGATTCCTGGATTGACGTAATACAAAGATTGAGACAGGATAGGCAATGCTATTGGCTACTCTTTTTAGGTACCCCCTTGGAAGGTCATCAGCCAAAGAACAGCATGGTTTAAGTTTGTTTAACAGTAGTTTTATATAGGATGTGAGTATGGGTTTGAAAGTAAAAGTGGATGTGGTGATATGTGGCGCTTGGGCAGGCTTAGGATTAGATGTTGAGGAATCCTTGGTTAGAAATGCTATACTACCTATAAAATAAGTATTGAACTGTACTGCAGTTTTGAGTGGTGAATTATCAGGACAGTGACTTGGGCTGAATATTTGACCGGGTGTAAGATTTCTTTAATGGATGTCCATAATTTTTTAGGGTTGTGTTTAGTATTATTTTGAAAGGTATTATAGCATAGCCTTTTGTCACCATTTATTTGTTTTTAGTACGACTGTGAAGCATTCTGAAGTTTTCAAGATATTGAGGTGTTTTATATTTTTGCCATTCTTTCCATGCTTTTATCTATCCCATATTAGCATTCTACACTGTTTGAATAGCCAAATTGCATTATTTGATTTAGTCTCTTCCTTCTAGGAGGTGCAAGGCTATTTAGGATATTTAGAAAAGTTGTATTGCATTAATTTACAGTATTATCTAAGGGAATAATTTTTAGGAAGTTCCATTTAATAGATGATAGTCTAGTAATGACCATTTCTGGATTAAACTTGGAAAGGTTACATGTTGTTTTGTAAATATGCTGTTTAACTGGTTGTGTGTGATGTCTGGTCATATATATTGGGAGATGATCACTGAGAAAGTCTGATATTGTACCTGTGGGGGTGTATTTGTTTGGGTCTGGTACTAGGATCCAGTCTAATAGGGAATTTGATGAATTTCTATAATGTGTGGGGCCATTAATTAATTGTGAGGCACCATATAAGTTCATGCTAGATGCAAGGGAGTTAGAATTTATGTCTAACTTATTGACAGTCGGGTCTATATGACTTGGTCGACAGTTCATATGATCGACTGTTTATTTGGTCGACAGTTCATTTGATCGACAAGCATTTTAGGTGGGGGCCTTCGCCCCCCCACACCCCCCATAACTATATATATCAACTCCAGGGTCACACAACATTGGGGAAGGGGCAAATGCTTGTCGATCAAATGAACTGTCGACCAAGTCATATAGACCCTGACAGTCATATTACCTAGTAGTATTTTTTCTTGTAGAAATGTTATGGATATTCCATGTAGTATATCTTCCAGTATAGCTGTATTGTCACCAGGAGAGATGTGAAAAACAGTAATACATATTTGTTTATGACTGGAAAGCAATAAGAATCTCTGCTGAACTGAATTTTGGCATTGATTTGCTATAAGGGGAAATGTGGTTGGTGGTAAGAAATATTAAAGCAATACCACCACCTTTCCTGTTTATATGGTCCTAATGGATGACATTATAGCCAGGAGGTGTAACTTCAGAGTTGTTTATGCTGGGTTTAAGCCAAGTTACAGTTACAGAGAGAATGTTAGGCTTGTGTTGAGTAATTCGCACATGTAGTTCAGCACTTTTATTTCTTATGCTTCTAACATTTTTTGCAGCAAAAAATAGGTAATCAGGGTTGGGGATTGGCAGTTGTTGCATTAGAGAAGTATGTGGGAGAAAATTAACTTTGTATATACACACACACACACACACACACACACATATATGTATATATGTATATATATATATATATATATATATAGAGAGAGAGAGAGAGAGAGAGAGGGAGAGAAAGATAGATAAAGATAGATAGACATATATAAATATCTATATATACATGTAAATGGCTGGCTGCTTTTAGAGGTAAATATCATATATGTGGAAATCTTCAGTTATGTAGCAATAATGGCTTAATTGGTCAAAAAGACAGAATGATAGTACAAAGGTTACTTTAGTCTAGAAAGTACTGCAGCATATGTTCATTTTACCAACAGATTAGATTCACAGATAATTATTCTAAATATAGTTTGAAGGTTCTGAATGGATTGGGCTGAAAGCCAATAACAGTAGAACAGAGTTTCAGGTTCTTTTTTTTTAAACACCTTTATTGAATTACCACTTGTGATATAGGCGCATTTATGTTTCTCTAAAAGTAATCAAACTGTATTAACAAGTTAAATTTAACAAACGTTATGCTTCACATATATTGTTTTTTTTTTCAAATAATTTTTTATTGTTTTCCAAATAGGTTCAATGCAAACAGAATAGAAATACAAAACATTCTAAGTTGAAAAACATGTGGATGAACTTGAATAAAGAATTACATACAGTACTAGAATACAATTATAAAATAAGAGGCAATAGGAGAAATATAAAGCTACTGGAGGCATTGAAAACTACTAATTAACCAAGAAAAGTAAAAAAAAAACACTATTTACAAAAACAAAAATAAAAACCCATGCTACCTAAATGTATAAGAGCAGTATCAAAAGAAAGAATTAAAGAGGTAAGAAGAAGAAAGATATAAACACCCCGTTGGGTAAGAATTTGTAGGGGAAGATAGATAAGACAAGAATTTGCAAAGGAATGTCACATATGAAATGAACAAGGTATTAGTCAGATAGAATTACATCTAATAGGCAATTCCATAGATTGGCGAAATAGGCTTTCTTTCTAGGACCATTGATAATGAATTTTTGAGCTGGTATATATTTTAATGCCATCTCTTTGAAACCCTGCCATGACAATTTTGTGCGATCTATCCAATTATTAGTGACGTAGAGTTTGATTAAAGAGCAGAGGGTGATGAGAATGTGAAGGTGAAGTTTAGGCATTTTGGAAAGGGGAATATTCAGTATGGCTGTTTGCCAAGAGAGTGTGGAGTTATAGTAACCCATCTTTTTTAGTCGCACTTTGAGAGAACACCATAGTTTATAGGAATGATTACAGTGCCACATAATATGAAGAAGATCTGCTCTCAAGCAAGGGCAACAAGAACAAGCGGCGGAGTTGTTAGGATTAAATTTGTTGAGTATTACAGGTGAGTAATACGCATTGTTATTTAACATCAATTGGGTATATAATAATTTTTGAAGGAGCAAGTTCAAGGGTGGTTTTATGGCTAAAAGTTTTTGATCTTCCGTAATGGGAGAACCTAGATTGTCCCAGAAGGTGGAGAAAAGGCAATTATTATTATCTAATAATGGTTTAAGTATATTGTAAGAGGAAGAGATAGTTTTTTTGGGATTTAAAAGTGTAGAGATAATTTCAGATAGTTTATTGATTCCCAATGAATCAGGTGTAGTGTAGACAACTTGGGAGGAAATGGTTTCACGTAATTGACGAAGGATAACTGTGTATTTGTTATTGGCCTTGAGGGATGCACGTAGTTCTGTGATCGATAGGGACTTATGTTTAAGGAGGTCCCAAACTGTAAAGTCCTTAATAAGGGAGAACTTAGAGAGATCAAACATATTGTTGTTAATTTTAAGATTTGGATTCAGGTGTAGTGGTTGTAGAAGGGGGAGAATGTTTTCAAGGTTAATGTCCTTGATCAATTTTTGAAATAACCTAATTTTATGCTTCAATAAGGGGAGTAATTTGGAGTCACAGAGAGAGATATGGGAGAGAAATGGGATAGCTTTCGGGTTGATTTTGTTGGAGGTGACATGACGGTGCCATATCTTCAACCAGGCAGGAGTATGGCTGAGTGGATTAGAATCCATGTATGAAATGGACAACAACCTGTTTGAGCAGATAATTGTGTAATACAAATGAAAATTTGGAAGGCCCACTCCTCCTTTCTCTTTGGGGAGAGTAAGTTTAGAATACGAGATCCTGACTCTCTTGGGAAACCAGAGAAATTTTGCGATGTTATTGTTAAATTTAAGGAAGAGATTATTTGATATCATTATATTGGTAGCATTAAATTGGTAGAGAAGTCTCGGTAGAATATTCATTTTCACAATGGCTACTTTAGAAAGAAAAGCTAGATTAAGAAGTTTCCATCTTTGTAGGTCTTGGCAAATAGTAGCCCAGGATTTTAGTAAATTGTTTTGAAGAGCAGAGGCTTGGTTGTGTTCAAAATTAATGCCGAGATATTTGATACTATATGAGATATGAAAGAAGGATTCAGGGAAAAAAAAAGGTTTATGAGCGTCGGGGTTAATTGGGAGAATAAATGATTTTTTCTTATTAATTTGAAGGCTAGAGACACTAGAGAAGTTGTTAATTGCATTTATAATTTTTGGTAGGTCAGAATTGGGATACTGAAAGTATAGATTTAGATCATCGGCGAAGGCCGATAGGGCAACTTGTGTGTTCAGAATTCTGGGGATGGTGTGGTGTGTATTCTGAACAATATATAAGAAGAAGGGTTCAATAAATATATTAAAAAGGAAAGGAGAAAGCGGGCATCCTTGTCTTGTTCCATTAGTAATCAGAATCGTGTTAGAGCTTTTTTTATTAATATATAAGGAAGTATAAGAATTTGTATAGAGAATTCTGATCATATCTATAAAGGTTTTAGGGATATTGAAGTGGGTCATGGTGGAGAATAAGAAGACCCAGTTTACTCTGTCGAATGCTTTTGAGGCATCAAGAGTCAAGGCGCATAAAGGATTTTTATCTCTTTTAGTAAAATGTATTAGTGAGTCCAGCGTTAAAGTATTATCCCATGTATGTCTGTTACTCATGAAACCGGCTTGATCCTGAGAAATTATATATGGCATTATCTGTTTGAGTCTGTTGGCCAGAACAGCTGCAAATATTTTAATATCTACATTGATAAGCGAGATGGGTCTGTAGCTGTGAGGATCTGTTTTGTCATGATTATTTTTAAAATTAAAATCGTTTTAGATATATTCCAGTGGAGGTCGGTAATTCCATTTCTTATAATAAAGTTGAATATCTTAAGAAGAATAGGGCGATTTTTAAACTAAAGGTTTTAAAGAAGTTAGTGGTAAACCCATCTGGGCCAGGAGATTTGCCTAATTTGAGATTATTAATGACATTTTGAATCTCTTGAATATTAAACGGAGCGGATAAGAAGGACACCTGATCTGAATTAAGGGAAGGGGCAGCAATTGAGTTGAGAAAGATTTCTATTTGGGGGTTTAAGGAATTTTGGTCGTTTTTGCTATAGATATCGGAATAAAGATCATGGAATAGTTGAATTATTTCAGAATCTGATTTGTAAAGTTTTTCCTTATATTGGAGGATGGAGATTTTGGCAGCACCATTGTTATTTTTAAGTATTCTAGCCAAAGTTCTCGAGGGAATTTGTGCCCATTCAGAATAAGTAGCAATAAGTCTTTGTTCGTGAAGGGAGTAGTTATGAGAGTGTAGATCAAGTAATTCTTTACGTGTTGTTTTAATTAAATCTTCTAACTTTGAGTCAGGATGTGTTCTCTGTTTTTTTTCAAGAGATGCCAGGGTAATGAGTAGGGCAGATTCTTTTTTTTTACTGAGTTTTTTGAAGAATGAGGCTTTACTGATTAGAAATCCTCTTAGTTCTGCCTTGCACGCTGCCCATTGTATATCTGGTGTTATGTTGGAGTTTTCGAGATTAGAATAAAGGTCAGTGAATGTATTGTTAATTTTGTTTAGAATCTCCTTGCTATGTAAAAGATTGTTATTAAGAGACCAGTTAGAATAGGAAAAAGCAGTGTGCGTAAAGATAGTTTTAAAGGAAATTCTTGCATGGTCAGATAGGAATCTCGGTTCGCTACTGAAAGTGTTGTTAAATTTAGAGAAAAAATTGGAGACTAGGAAAAAATCAAGACGTGACCAAGATTTGTGGCAATTGGAGTAGAAGGTGTATAGATTGTCCTTAGTTAAGATGTTACTAAATGCAATAGTGTCGATAAGGTAAAAGTCTGAAATAAGTTCTTCTAAAGCTACCGAGGCTTGAAAGTTATATGATAACGAGTTACTGGTGCGGTCTAAGTTAGGGTTGATTACCGCATTCCAATCACCACCTATTATATAGAGATAGTTTGGAAACGAACTGAGAATATTATAGATTTCAAGAATGAAGGTGTGTTGTTGAGAGCAAGGGCCATAAAGGTTAAGAAAAGAACTGGATTAGTTGTGCCAGGGAGAGTAGAAGTAAAATAGCACCACCTGCCATGTTTGTCGGATTTGATTAGATTTATGGTATCCTGAAATTGTTTCTTAATTATAATGGCTACTCCCTTAGAGTTTGTACTATCCCCATCTGCTATAATGGTTCTAATCCATTTCTTGGAGGAGAATTTGTCCCAACTCTCTTTTGACAAGTGTGTCTCTTGTAAGAAGCATATATTGGCCTGAGATTTAAAGATAAGGTGAAGTAGTAGATTTCTTTTGGCAGGATTTTGTAGTCCTTTGACATTCCAACTATCAATGGTCCAGCTCATGGAGACAAACTAACAGGTTGAATTAGTGAAGCAAAATTAAGTTGAGAGACAGTTAAGGAATCAGAGTGTGATATAGAATGCTGAGAATATATTAAACAAAGATTAAACAGGGTGAGGTGTGAGTATAAGAGCAAAGGTACAGACTTTGAGACCAAATAAAGTATATCTGTAGAGGTAGCAAAATACTTCTTCATACTATACCCAGTGCCTATCCACCCGAACCCCTTAAAAGAAGAAGTAATAATAAAAAAAAAAACATAACAAAACCAAAACACTATTATACATATGTACAGATTACTAAGATTCCTGCAAGGCGTCAACCTAGAGTGCCAGCCAGAACACACACGAGCATCCAGGTGACTTGTTATTAAAAATATGTGTAAACTGTAGGAAGTCCTAAATATTATCATACATTCAAAACAGGCTTAATAAACAACAATTATGATCCCTGATATTTTAACATAAACTCTATAGTATTAGAGCAGAGGATATAAACCAGTAATACTGGGAGAGTATTGAAGTGTTATATAACAGAAAGGGTAAAGCAATCCTGTGTGAAAGTACAGACTGAGAATAAGGCGATATCCATGTGTCGCCCAGAGTTAGATTTAAAATATAATTATAAGGCAGACCAAAAACCAAGATGCATATTATGAAATAAGTGCATCAAGTTAACAAATTTATAGTAAAAAAAAAAAAAAGATTAGGATAAAGCTACGAAGCAAATTTCAGTAAATAAACAGATGAAATTCCAAAACTTCGAGCTGAACATGAACAATTATATAAGTAAACCACTGATTATGGTTGGTTTAGTATGTATTAAAGCTATGTAACTAGCTATGTAACAAGAAACATACTATGGTAGTTTTAGTACAAATGAGGGCTACAACAGGACACACTGCAGCCCATAGATACCAGATTTAGTGAAGAAAAAAAAAAAAAAAAAAAGTGTACAGGAATGACAAACAGGAAATGAAGAGGTAAAAGGAGCTCAGGCCTGTGAATATCCAAGCGCTCCCCAAAACACATATAAGCACCTACATCTAATAGGTATAGGGATATTTTAATGTTAGGTCAAATAGGTATGTAGGAGTTTAAATTGTAGACTGTCTTAAGAAAAAAGGAAAGATAAAAAAAAAAAAAAAAAAAGGACTCTTCTGGCTAACAAAAACCATAGGGTGTCAGTTCTTCCCATGAAAGATGAGCCTCGGATCTGATTCCCTGTGTCTCAACAGATGTGTGTTGTGTAAAGATAAATGGGTACCTATTATAATAATTACGGTAAGGCACAGATCTAAGTGGAGTGGTAGAGAATTAAAAATGACATTGCATGACCAGCAACGGTCTTCGGGGATTTAACTTAGAAAACATTACATTTGGCAATGATATGTGAACAGCGCACAACTAAACGCAATTGCCCCAATGAGTATGCTGAAGTTAAAAGCAACGAGGCATGCTATTAGTGTCGAAGTAAAAGAAAAACGCTTTACGTGGTCATAGGAGGGTTACATACAAATGGATCCCCGTGGGAAACAGCAGGTAGCACAAATGCACCTAGCCGATGCAAAACGCACTCAGTAGTAGAAAAAATAAAACGTAACCCCTTACAAAGAGCTTGGCAACAGGGAGAAGCATGAAGACAACAGGAGACACCGGGACTGACGTTGCGTTAAAAACGGACTTAAAAGTGTAGCAGCAGGTAGGGCAAAAGGGTATGGCAACAAATTTATACAGAGCAGTACGATGACTATGTACATACGCTAAGGCAATAAAAACTAGCTAGAGCATCGATCTTTCAATGAGCTAATTTATAGCTTCAGAGATGTAATTCAAAAATATACAATATGCAATGTAAGAACATGCTGAAAGCTAGAGGGTGCATACACGATTAAGTGGGATGATAGGTATTCAAAAATGACATTAACTGACTAGCAAAGGTCTCCGCTTTATTAACAACTAATGTTTAAAGCCCAGCTAAGGCAGTTGACCAGGTAAACTAATAACAACGAGGCACTCTAGCCGAGCAACAATGATAACAAGACTGTTTTATTGAACATAGGAGGGTTGCATGCAGATGGATCCCCTGTCGGAGACAACAATTAGCGCAAGTGTACATAGCTAGTGAAAGATACATTCATCAACATAAATAAAACAAAACGGAACTATTTATAAGTATTTTGATAACAGGGAGAAGCATGAAAGTAGTAGGAGACTTTAGTATTGATGGTGTGTTGACAAGCGAACTCAACAATAGTCTTATTACAAGATCTTCAGGTAAGACAATAAGCACAATAGTCAAGCTAGAAGCTGTAGCTTACACTAAAGCGTAACTTCATGGAACTGGGGAACTGTTGAAAGCCTTGATGAAGGCTTCCTTAGCTTCACTTTGCGAGGTGGCTGAAAATTTGACATCATTCTTGTAGAAGATCAGGTTGTTGGGAAAGCGCATTTGAAATCGGATGTTTCTTTTAATGAGATCTGAACAAAACGGAGCAAGTTTCTGTCTGTTCTCCTTAATAGCAAGGGGTAGATCTTGAGCAAAGGTAATCCTGTTATTGTTCCACATAAGAGTTTTGTGCTTTTTAGCGGAGGATATGCTTCACATATATTGTTATATATCATAAAACCTGAGCACCATTACCTAAATTATTCAATTCCTGCCCTTTTTTTTAAAACATGAAACATCTTTATTAAACCATCACTTCCGACATAAACAATCATACACTTATGTGGTGCAGCGATCGTGTTGTCACCTCACAGCAAGAGGTTCTCCGGTTTGATTCTCGACTACATGTCCTCCCTGCATTCGTGTGGGTTTTCTCCGGGTACTCTGGCCTCCTCCTACATTACAAAGACATGCATCTGGAGCATTTTCATTGAGCCTCTGCTGAAAATTGTCTTCATTCCAAGTTGGGCTTTCCCAGTAAACAATTGTTAAATAAAAAATAAAATAAATAAATAAATGAAAAGAAACCACTCTGACACAAGCTTTTTACATCACAAACAATACTGACACATTCCCAGCTGCAAACATTATACATCACTTACAATCTACCCAATCATTTTCCATCAAACATTACATAGCTCATTTAAGTCTAAACTTCTTTTAAACCTCATTCCTCCCCTGTATGTATTGTTCTCACAATTCCCATTTTTTTCCTATGCAGTTTGCTTCTACCTTTTACTAAAGATCTCAATTCCAGTTGTTTTATCTCTGAAACTATATTCACTACTTGTAACATAGTGGTTTAGATTTTGATTTCCATTTTCTAGTAAGTTTTTTTAGTAGCCACAATAATTACAGACAGCAAGGCCTTACTATGTCTAGGCAATTCCGGTTTTGTATCATAGAGCAGAAAAATCATCTCCATTGTCTCACCAATCTGCCTATCCAGCATCTCCAACAGTGCATCCTACAGGGAATACTTAAAGTCCGCCAACTCACTGCACTCCCAGAAAATATGTTCCCAATTATCACTTCCTTCCTCTTCTTATCAGGTAAATGGTTTTGGCTTAATGTCCTGCAGGTGATGCATTGCTTTGGTAGAGATCAATCGAAGTTTAATTTATAAACATAAAAGCATACTCAGATGTTAAGAGAAAAGGTGTGATTCATCAAGTCCTCTCAAACACTGCAGCTATTACATTCAGTCATTAATAGTTTATATTTAAGTAGGTTACAAAAGACAAGCAACATAAAACAGATGCAAAACACAAATTACTAAAAGTACATAAAGAAATAAGTCATTAACTAAACAGGAACATAAATAATGAATATGATATATTAAATAAATGTGCTTGACCTTGTATTGTTATGTTCCACAAGATTGTCTCTGAGCAACCAAGATGGCAAGTTCCACAGGAAGAACCCCAGGCTGGAAAAAACATGAATACTATACATACCCAGCTTCATCAAGTGATGCATCATTAGAGCTTTGGCAGCTGAGTGGAATGGGTGAGCCATCTGTAAAAATCAAGAATTCCTTATGCTAGGTGATATTTAAATTGTATAGGCCAATGTAAGTTAATACCAGAACCCTGGCTATTTTAACTGATGACACATGAACCCAGTGGAAGCTCTGAGCACAACAGTGATACAGTTACCAGTCAGCCATGTGGCTGCAGTGTTCTCTACAAGCTGAAGGGTCTCAAGATCAGTAAGATCAAGATCAGGAGGAAGAATTCACAAATGAAGGACAGTGCAGACGTCCGGGTACAAGGAGATCACTGAATGAAGTGCTATATCAACATTCTCAGGTGGAAGCAGGTACATAACACTCAGTATTTCTGACATTAAAACAAGATGCCTTGACAACAACCATCACTTGGAAACTGGTGGCAGCTAATGGTCTTTAACACTAGCTGCAGTCTAGTGCTTCTGGTGTTTATAATAACATACTGATGTAAACATTATGGATAGCTTTAAGGTAACCTGTAAGGTCAGCGACTCAGCCTTGGGTAGGCTGACCTTCAGCTTGTCCTCCTCTTCCAGTGGCAGATGGCATCCACACTATCCTCATGGAGAAGAAGAACAGCACATACTTTGGTGGTAAACAGGACTGAATATGGGTGTCATCAGCATCAGCATATTTATGGTACCCCAGCCATTTCCCTTGAATATCATCTTACAGTGAAAGTATATGCAAAATGAACTACAATGGCCCAAGTGCAGAGCCTTGAATTAATCAACAATGCATTTGGTAGCTCAAAGAACAATTTATCAGTTAAGCAACTCTATGCATCCATTCTGAGAAGTAGGATACAAAACACCAAATGGCAATGGAGAATAATAAAGTACCATAATTCCACAGATGGTGCAACAAGATGTCCTGATTTTGTTTATCAGAAACCGCTTACACATCAAGAAATGCCAACATAAAATAACAACAATGATTTGTTACACAAGCAGGTCATATAACCAGATAGGTAATGCCATTTTTGTGCAGCAATGGTTTCTGAATACAGACTGAAATGGGTCAAGAAAGCAAAAAAAAATTCACATTAAAGAATCTCATAACCTTCAAATTAAAGGGGAGAGGGTTAGATATTAGATGGACAAATGGTGATGCGGAAACTGGATTACAAACAGGTTAGATTGAGTGATATATGAGGAGGAACATTACAATGAGTGTTAAGGATTACAAACAGGCTTGGTTGAGTGATATAAGGAACACTACAGTGAGTGTTAAGGGGGAGTATAGAGGGCCTTCTTGACTCACCTTGAGGGGAGCCCATCCAAATGTCAGTTATGTCCATGGTTGGCATCTTAGGCAGGTGCTGCCTCTGGTGCTCTGATAGATGAGGCCAGTTGGCCTTGAAACACAGTGAGTCATACAAAGAAGAACTCTGAGACAGTTATTCATCAACAGCCACTGTGCTTTCTGCTGAGTGACCCAGAGAAACCCATTTAGGTAAGTCTAAGAGGAAGGCTTTCTGTACCTCTCCAGAGATGTGGCCAGAGAACTCTCCAGGTCACTTTCCGCAGTATGACCTTTGTCATTCTTTAAGGAGGCAGGCCTGGAGGCCACTATTGACCCAGCAGCATGTACAGTGGATGGAGCAAACCTAGATGACTGATGCCTCACAGCTGACCTTGTAGAAAGAGAAAAAAAGAAATATAACATATTAGTACACGTTTGACAGTTTCTTGAAATATGACAGTAAAAACTGCAATAAATTACAATTACCCTTCTGTCTTGGCAGTCTATCACTTCTTTAAATGTGCTGCCTGTTTCAATTGTATTGCTTTGACCACTGTGAAAAATAAAAAAAGATTGTTATCAGTAAGGCATATCTCTGACAACAGAAGGTGATTGCAACAACATATGATGGACAGAATGTACAGTTTTATACCAGAAAAATAAGTTGGCTCCCTCCTTCTACCTAACCACTGCCTCCCATTGGTGGAGAAGATCCGAGTGATGCATCTCTCAGGTCACTACACCGGTATTTGCAGCACATGCTTACCTTGGCAAGCTTGTGCCAGACATCAGTCTTATAGAAGGGGCCATCATACTAGCACAGAAGGTACTCACTATAATCCTTGTGCAGCAGATGGGGGAAGATTTTAATTTCCAGGCTGCACCAAGCAGAAGACCTACTGAATCTAGTGCCTGAAGAGGCCATGTCCACTGTGTAGGTCTGAGTGAGGAGAAAAATGATATCCCTATGCACATGGCTACACATACTGGGCACCACATACTGCACATTGTAGCACAACATGGTTATACAAAGCAGAAAATCACTAGTGCAGAAAGGTGGCCATAGGTGCTCACTGATGTCTGTCCATGAATGCATTGTATACATGATTTCTCAGCCTGGACATGGACAAGACTGAGCATGAGACTGCTGACTATGATTTCTAACATGTCATACTATGGTAGTGATTCGACAACAATCACGCTGCAGCACTTCGTGAGCCTGATCACCAAACTCCAAGCCCCATTACAGCATAACAGCAAATGTGCACTTCAACAACTTTTGTAAAATTTGAAAACACAGCAATGATCTGCTTCACTGACATGCTCACAAAGCACATTCCTCATACTTTCCTTTTTAATAGCAGTATGTACTGTAAAATTTGTGATTTAATATAACTTTCAGTATTGTGTATATAACAGGATTCCCAGGAACACAGCAGAATAATACTGTATTTATGAATATAACACCTTTTATCATTATCAAGATGAATAAAAGCAATGCCAATAAGCATAAAATCACAGACACTGCTTTCTTTAAAGCTATAGGACTTTAGAAATATGAAAACATTAATTTAGATTGCATTCTCACATATAACTAAAATATGGTATAATACCCACCATCTTAGCAATGTGCTTATTACTTAAAAGCATTAAATACTCTTGAATTTAATGTTTTTAAGTATTTTTTTTGAAATCATTGATAGTGAATAGAGATTTACAGTAATAATTTTATCAGCTTTTGAATATTACTTGGTGGTTAGATGTTAAATCTATTGCAGTGACAATTCATAACTCCAGACAAGACATATTTTATGCAATAACGTTAAATGTTACATGTTAAAGGCATTTATGGACTGGAAAATAACATGATCAAAAATTAAAAATGTAGAACTTTTTTGTATAATGCTGTCACAGTGACATTGTGAAGCTTTCCTTCCTAATAAACTGTCATGTTTCTTATTAATATGTTAATCTGCTGTACTATGTTTTTATAAAAAAACTTAATAAAAATGTTTAACAGGGATATTTTTACTGATACATTCAGTAGTAAAAAAAGAGAAAGGGACAGGCAAGAAAACTAAATATGATAGAATTGCGATGCCAAAAAGGATGATAAAAAAAGAACTGTTCGATGAATACCTCATGAATGAACAGAAAGGTGATATATGAAATCATAGATCACATGATAAGGAAACTGATTCCAGTCTATTTACTGAAAAAAAATATGTGGAAAATATTACAGAATCTCATGGTCCACAGTTGATTATAACAAATTAGAAGTTATGTACCTACCATAACGTTCCATGTTAGTTGTCTTCTCTCGCCTTCTTTCTTGCTGGATGGGTTTGGAGCCGATCCTCGGCTCCGACTTGGCACTTGCTAAGCTCAAAAGTCACTTCCACCAGCTCAAGGCAGCCCTATATCCCATGATGCAAGGTGGAGATTACCCAGATCTCATTTGGTAGCTAGAGGAAAAAATACCTATTATTCCCCCAAGGGAAGAAGAGCAACTAACCTGAGAAAAACTGTAAGGGGAACCCAGGTAACTAAGTGCAGAGCTAACTGGTGTCCAAGGGAGAAATCTCCCAGAGAAGAGGATAATTCAAGGTCTGTCCAGGCTAGGGGGACAGGAGGGAGGGACGCAAGAAAGAAGGCGAGAGAAGACAACTAACATGGAACGTTATGGTAGGTACATAACTTCTAAATGTTAAGTTGTCAATCTCGCCTTCATTCTTGCTGGATGGGACCGCGTCCCTAGCACCTCTCTCCTGGCTCAATGGAACAGACTCTTGAGAACTGTGGAACCAAAACTCGCCCTGTCCCTGGAGGCCAAATCCAATTTGTAATGTGAGACGAAGGTATGAGGAGTGGCCCAAGTGGCTGCTGCACAAATAGTGTCTAAGGGTAGCCTAGCCTGAAAGGCTGTAGATGTGGCTAGGCCTCTGGTAGAATGTGCTTTCGGTTTTGAGATCAGCTGTTTGCCCCTAAGCTGATAAATATAAGAAATAGTGGAAGACAGCCATCTGGATAAGGTCACCTTAGAAACAGGGAGACCTTTCTTATTTTCAGCATAAGAAAGAAAAAGCTGATCAGACTTTCTAGATTGCTTTGTTCTGTCCAAGTAATATCTGAGTTGGCGATAAACATCTAGGCAATGCAATTTTTGTTCCGACCTGTCAGAATAATTGGGAAAAAATACTGGAAGATCAATAGATTGGCTTAAATTCGTCTTAGAAGCAACCTTGGGCAAAAAGGACGGATTAGTTCTCAAAGATACTCTATCCTTGTGGAAGACCAAGTAAGGGGGACGAACACAGAGAGCATGAAGTTCAGACACCCTTCTAGCCGAAGTAATAGCGACTAGAAAGAGTGTCTTCCAAGAGAGAAATTTTAACAAGCATGTAGCAGCCGGTTCAAAAGGGGGAAGTATTAAGGATGCCAGCACTAAATTTAGATCCCACTGCGGTGGAGGATCCCTAACAGGGGGTTTAAGCAGGAAGATCCCTCTGAGAAAGGCTTTGCAAAGTTTCTGAGACATAATGTTCTGGTCTGCAAATCCGACATGAAAATTCGAGATTGCTGCCAGCTGGACTTTAACTGTGGAAGAAGAACCAGAGTGAAAAATTTCAGCTAGGAAGTCCAAAACTGACTCAATAGGGGCAGTAAAGGGATCTATGTTCTTAGACCTTGCCCAAAAGGAAAAACGTTGCCATTTGCTAGAGTAAATCCTTCTGGTAGAGGACTTTAGAGAAGCTCCTATGATATCCCTAACGGGATTAGAGATCATAGGAAGCCTGGCTAAGGAAGGAAGTGGAGCAACCAAGCAGTGAGGTTGAGGGAACGAATGGACCGGTTCAGTTGACCCGACTGGTGGGTCAGAAGATCTGGAACTGGGTCCAGATGCCAAGGCTGCACTATGAGATGTCGATGAAGGAACAGGAACCAAATTTGTCAAGGCCAGTAAGGAGCAATGAGGATCAGCTTGGCTCTCAAGTCAGTAGCTTTCTGAATCACTTGAGGAATCAACGGAAAAGGGGGAAAAGCATAAAAAAGTCCCCGGGGCCAATCCTGGGTTAGAGCGTCTCTGGGAGAATGGCCTGAAAGTGGAAAGAGAGAGAAGAAGTCTGGGCATTTGCTGTTTTGGGATGTAGCAAAAAGGTCGCAGCAAGGGGGGCCCCACTTCTGAAAAATCTCTTCCGCTATAGATTGTTTGAGAGACCACTCGTGAGGCATGAGTATAGCTCTGCTCAACCTGTCTGCTATGATGTTGGTTTTCCCGGGGATATGCGTTGCTATCAGAAACCGCTGAGAGGAGATCGCCCATTGCCAAAGTCTGAGAGCTTCTCGACACAGAGGATAGATTTGGTCCCGCCCTGTTTGTTGATATACCATACTACGGACATGTTGTCCGTGTGAACTGCGATAGTTCCTAAAGGAAGAAAGTCTTTGAGGGCTTGCAACATTAAAAGCACTGCTCTCATCTCTAGGACATTTATATGCAGGTGGTATTCGAACGGTTGCCACGTGCCATGGACCATCCTGCCCTGATAATGCCCCCCCCCCGATCAGGGAGGCATCCGAAGTGACCGTGGCTACCGGGGCCGGGGGGACAAATGGTCTGCCCTGATGGACTAGGGGAGAAGAAATCCACCAGGATAGGTGGCTCTTGCAGATCTGTGTGACAAGGATCTTGTGACGCATGGGCAACTGCTGGAAGGACCATTGGGTAAACAACATCCACTGTAGGAGACGCATGTAAAAGCGGGCCAGAGGAAGAAGTGTGATGGCAGCTGCCATTAGGCCTAACACTTTCAGGACCAACCTGGCTTGTACCTTTTTGCTGAGTAGGATGATCCGAACATGATTTTGGATATCCAGGATTCTTTGATTTGTTAGATTTGCTGACATCCGAGTAGTGTCTAGATCTGTGCCTATAAAGGTAATAGATTGGCAAGGCGATAAGGAAGACTTTTTGAAGTTGACAGAAATCCCTAACTGGCTGCAGAGACGTAGAGTGTAATCCCTGGCCTGGAGAAGTTGATGCCTGGTGGTGGCTGTGAGGAGCCAGTCATCTAGGTACGGAAACACCTGGAATCCCTGACATCTCAGGTGAGCCGTGGCCACTGCCATGCATTTGGTGAACACTCTGGGGGCTGTGGTGAGACCAAAGGGCAGGGCTCTGAATTGAAAATGACTGGTCCCCAGCCGAAAGCGGAGAAACCTTCTGGAGCGTCTGTGGATTTTTATGTGATAGTACGCATCCTGAAGGTCTATAGAGCACATACAGTTGTCTTTGTCCAGAAAGGGCAAAATCGATTGAAGTGTAACCATCCAAAAACTCGTCTTTTTGACAGACTTGTTTAGTCTGCTGAGGTCTAATATTGGTCTCCAGTCTCCCGTCTTTTTGGGGACCAAAAAGAACCTTGAGTAGATTCCGGATTCTAAATGGTCTGCTGGAACTGGCTGGATGGCCCTTTTCTCTAGAAGTTTTGAAACCTCTAACTTTGCAATTTCCCTTAGACTGGGTGGAACGTCTGGAAGGGATCCTTTTTGAGGAAAGGGGCTTTTCTCGAAAGGTATTTTGTAACCCTCGGATATGATCGACTGTACCCATTTGTCTTGAGAAAGGGAAAGCCAGGCTTCTGGGTACAGTGACAATCTCCCCCCGACTGCCTCCAAGGGTGGGCAGTCGGGCAACACCTCAGGGATGCTGGAAGAGCTTGTCAGAGAGAGACTTTCTGCTGCCCTGGTTCTGTGGACCCCCTCTGCCCCTAGGGCGGCATCTGTTGTTATTACCCCCTCTGCCTCTGGGGGTAAACTGACCACGTGCGTCAGGCATGACTCCTTGAGATTTTCGGAACCACATTTTCCCTCCCTTCTGACCTTTGGGGTAAGGCCTTGAAGGGGTGGAGAAACGGACTCCTACGGCAGAAAGAGTCTTGCCATCTTGCTCGCACCTGGTCAAAGTGTCCTTCACCTGAGGTCCAAACAAAGTTGTCCCATCGAAGGGAGAGTTTGTGAAGGACACCTTAAAGGGGTCTGCAAAATTGCAAAGCCGCATCCAGGACTGACGTCTGAGTGCCACTCCTGTACCTGCAGCTCTACTCACTCCATCAGCTGCATAAGAAATGAGCCGCATGGAGGTGTTAGTTATGGAATTTAGGATTCCCAGCTGAGAGGCAATCTTCTCTTGAGCCCCAGCAGCTGACGGATCCTGTACCACCTCACCCAATTCCTTGAGGATATCTCTTTGAAGTCGGGTGAAGTGACATAGATAATTCAGCGAACGCATAGCAAAGGTCGCTGAGGAAAACATCCGCTTACCATACCTGTCAATGGTCCTAGACTCCTTGTTAGGAGGATGGACCGGTACGGAAGGATCTGCAAGTTCCTTTTTGGTGGCGGCCGCCACCACCATGGCATCAACTGGGACACCTTTGGTGAGAAACTGTTTTTCAGTTGGAGCCGTGATAAATTTAGAAGGCCTCCTGGGGACTGGTTCCACGGAATCAGGAGATGCCCACACCTTTCGAGCTATCACGTCCATGAGGGGGTCGAAAGGCGAAGAAACCCAGGAGGTGGAGGGTCGAGATCCAAAAGCCTCCAGGTATACCAACTCATACTCGGAGGGGTTAATGGAGGGCCAGTTCCCCCTCTGTTTCAGGAGTTCAAGAATGTCTGAAAAGGAGACATCCTCAGAGGGGGATCTTGGGGACCCCTCCGACTCATCTAAGTCGGTATCTGATGTTGTAGACTCAGGGGAGTCTAAATGCTTCCTCTTGCAAGTCCTCTTATGCAGGGGTTCCCCTGAAGGACCAGGAGAAACCTCAGAAGAGGAAGGTATTCCCAATGGGGAAACCTGGGGCGATGGATCTCTGGGTCCGGGAGCAAGAGAGTGGGAAGATATATCTACAGGCACTGAAGAGGAAGGAGATAAAGGGACTGACTGTTGACTAAGCTCGGGGGCTAGCACACTCCTCATCACCTCGAAGGCTCCCCTCCCGGGGAGGACTGAGAGCTCCTGCTCTGAGAAAACAGGAATCCCCGGCCCCACCGAAAGGGAAGGCTCCGAAGCAGATGTCGGTGCCGAGCTTACCAAAGCCGAAGCTCCGAGGGGGAGAACTGGGTCGGATAAGGGTCCGATGCCACTCGCCCCCTCGGAGCCGACAAAGAAAGCCCGACGACCGGATCCCTCCAAGGACGGTCTCAAGGAGGAGATAGGAGTCGAAGACGATGGAGCCGAAGGGAGTGGTATCGGCTCCGAAGCACCAACAGTCACAGTTCCAATAAGCTCCGTCTCCGAGCTCTGGAGGAGAGTCGAAGGAGGAATTTCTGGAGGGTGTGGAATAGCGGTCATCTGCTGAGATGGGCTATAAAGCATCTGGGCCAGTGCCTGTGATTTCAGCAGTCTACTCACCACTCTCTCCAAGTCATGGTCTGAGAGTCTGGAAGACCTTGAGGATCGGCTCCGATGGCTCCGCTCCGAAAGTAAAGGAGAGGCCGGAGCCGAATGAATAGATTCCAGTGATGGAGATCTGGATCTCTTTCTCGACAGAGCCATCGGAGCCAAAGAACCTTTGGTTCCAGTTGGAGCTGACAACTTGTCGGCTCCGAGCTGAGTCAGAGATGTGTCGGCTCCAGCCGGAGCCGACACAGGCATGGAAGCAAGAGTATCGGCGCCGATCCGCACCGATACCGAACCTTCAGAGAAGGAAGGAACGGCTCCAGCCGGAGCTGATCTCGACTCCGAGGGAGTCGGATCCAAGGACGAACGCTTGGACACTGAAGCCTGGGCCTTCGGAGGCTTTGAGGGCTTCCCGGAGCCGGACTTAGCCGGGGAGCTCTCAGGCTTTAATAAGCCCCTGAGAATGAGTTTGTTTCTATGTTCCTGCAGGACTCTCTGGCTGAAGGAGTGACAAATGGCACAGGAGTCCTGCAGGTGTAGAGGTCCCAGGCAGTAAATACAAGAAGTGTGACCGTCTGTCAGAGACATCTTCTGACAGCAAGAGTCACACTTCTTGAAGCCGGAGACCCTAGCTTCTTTAGACATGACTGTCCCAACACACACACACACTACACAGTCAGTCCAAAAATTAAGTAGATTAGCAAAAAACTAAGTACAGGGAAAAAACACACAGACACACTCAAACAAACCCTGACAGGAAAAATATAGGAGGGGTAAAGACCTAAGGCCCGACTAGTAAAAATATAAATAAATGCAACGGGACACTAACGGGAATAGGGCTAAGTGAATCGGGGATTAACAAAGTAATATATATATATATATATATATATATATATATATAAAGTACTGGGGTGGCTAAAGTGTCAGAAAAAGTTAGAAAAAAATTCACTTACCAGGAGCTGGTAAAAGGTTACCTCATGAGCGAAGCGGCAAACGAGATCTGGGTAATCTCCACCTTGCATCATGGGATATAGGGCTGCCTCGAGCTGGTAGAAGTGACTTTTGAGCTTAGCAAGTGCCGAGTCGGAGCCGAGGATCAGCTCCGAACCCATCCAGCAAGAATGAAGGCGAGATTGACAACTTAACATCTGAGATTCGTACTACAGTTTTTGATGAATGAGGTCTTAAATGTTAAAATCACTAGCTAGCCTTTATAAAATCATAGTAAGGGTGTATGTTTACTGGCAAGAGCAAAGGAGAATTTGCAGTTCTCCTGTATAGCAATACAGATGATGGAAGTCACTTACTTGTCTGCATAAATTCGGCTGTGAGAATAATTATGGAATCACTGCTGAAAGAATAAATTGTAGAATATATGAAAACTGGTAGGATGCTTGACCACAGACACCATGGATTCACAGCAAGTAGGCCATACTAGACAACTCTATCAGTGTTTTTGCTTGGGAAACCAGGGTATAAGATCCAAAAGGGTCTATGAATATAGCCTACAGAGACTTTATCAAGGTTTTTTTACAACACTACCAAATAACAGGTTAGACAGGAAAGTTGAGAGATATGGAGTATGTCCATTAGTGGTAGCATAAAAAAAATGGCTATGCAATAAGAAACAAATCATCAAAGTAAGCTTAGTCCTCAACTAATTAAATAATTGTTAAAAGTGGGGTACCACAGGAAACAGAACTGGCGCTGTCTCCAATGTGTGTGTTTGTATGTAACATTATAGAATGTCTGGTAGTTGTACCTCACAATCTTTTACTTCCAGAGTCATGATTAAAGCAAAATAATTAGGGAAAAGGCCTCAGGCTGGGGTTAATAATTTAGAACTTTTTAAAATAATTTCTAGTTTGACGAGGGATGGAGCCCAAAGGCCTGGTGACTCCTCTACTTGCACTCAATCAGCCTATCCATTCTGAGGTCATGGGAGATAGGGATTACCTGGGAAGGCAAGCACATACATTCCTATTCATGAATCCCTAGGGGCCTTACTGGTCCAGCAGAGTTGCCTACATTCTCTATGGCAGAGTAACCCCCACACACACCTGCAGTAGCTCTTCTGGGATCTACTATAGCTGCCTTCTCAGGATTCCCAACTGCTCACAGTTTGCTTTCACACAGCAGCATGGGCTTGATAGACCTAGACTTCACAGGGTGGACACCTAGTGCTCTTGCCAGGTGTCACCATTCTGGTGAATCAGAACCACCTCCTTTCCCCATGATGGGTGAGTAGGTGGCAGAAGCTACTCATTCCCATCCTCCCTCACCTCCTGCATGTGCCCAAGCTGCTATTCATACATGGGTCACTTACAGAATTGTCAGGGTTGTATCCTTCTATGCCAAGGAAATGGCCTAAAAGCAGCAAAAGTTTGAGAACAAATTAGGAGCATCCATCTAAAATTTGGGCAGTTGAGAGATATGCTGATAGCAAGATAGCAATGTGTTTTTTTTTTCTGTCACCATTAATGTAATAAAGATATTATACATAATGGTAAAGAGAGGATGAAAAAAGTGGGTCTGTATTGGATTATTGAAGTTTTAAAAGTTCGAGTGTCACATGGTTGACACCATATGATCAAGCTTTTAAAAGTTTGAACATCCAAAAAAAAACTACACAAATCACCTACCTGAACATTTTAAGCAGGAGGCAAGCCCCCCTGCACCCCACACCCCCCACTCTTTAAATATACCAACTCCAAGATCACACAACAGTGCAGAAAAGGGAAATCTTCCCATTCTGCACTGTATGGAGATCTCCGTTAAAACGCTCAAACTTTCAAAAGGTCGATCATATGGTTTTGAAAGTTCGAGCATCCAATATAGAACCAAAAAGAGACTTAGCAAGTTTGGAGGAATGGTCTAAGATTTAACATTTAAATTAATTTTGGGAAATGCAAAGCAATGTATCTGAAAAATAAAAACCAAGAAACAAAGTTTTCAGCTTGAAGAGAAAAAGACAGTCACAGGAAACAAAGGAAGGGGTTGTGAGAAAACTGCAAGGAAGTCTGGATTGAACAGTAAGAGGTATCAGCGGTAGAAATATGGTATTATATCTCTGTTAATGTATTATTATCCTTTTATGCATATTATATCTGGTAAGACTCCATATGGACCACTGTATAATGCTTTAGAGCCCTCCTCATCATTGTTGTGCTGGTTGGGGCAGACTAGAGAAAACTCACTAATTATTTCTCCTATTTCTGACTGGTAACACATTCACAAAGTGATATGTGTGCTTCCTACGGACTCAGACTGTATATAACCTTGTGACTTTTTTTCTGTAATGAGAAAAGGAGATGAAATTTGCATTTGAAATGTAGTCTGTCCCCATGTAGTGTATCAGGAAGGACTTAATTGCTTCTTGATATAATTAAATAATACATGGGTTTGGATACAGGAAATTCAAGAGGCATGAACATACAATTACCATGCACTTAAAAGAGGCAGGTGGTCAGAGCTTAGAACGCAGTCTTTACTATGCAAATGCATTAGTTTGGGAATGAGGTAAACTTTTAATTACACTTCTTTTTTTTTCCTTTGAGTTTCTTTGAATATCTTAACAACACTACCTCATTCTTGAGATTCACAATGAGCATTGATGACAATAGGCTTAACTATTTAGATGTTACTTTAAGAAAGGACTATAACAACAAAAAGTTTACGTCTGTGTTATATAGGAAGCCCACGTATTCAAACATCCTTTGCAAAATAGTTACTGTGGGTAAAGTAAGACACTGTGGGTCACACAGACAGTGGAGAGAAAAGGACATACAGTGCTAGACCAAAGATTCAATTCTGTAAGTGATCAGTGTGCAATCCCATTCTGGAAAAAGATATTCCATGACCAGAACAGCGGTTCATATACCCTTTATTGTAGTTGGTGACTTTGTTATTGAAACAGATTTGTGTACCCCTTTTTACTTTAACCTGTTGGGTACCAGTAGTTTGACTTGAGATACCATCCTTCTGGTGACCATCAGACCTATTTGGAGCAGAAGAGTGGATCCAAGGACTGGTAGCCATCAGACCTATTTAGGGCAGAGGAGGGGATCCAAAAACTGTAGCTCCTAATTCAAGCAGTCCTGGGTACTGTTTTGGCTGGCAGTGGTGAGATTCAAACATCCATCTTTGGTTGTTTTCTTGTGACAACTGTTTGTAGTGCAGCCATCTGTGGGCATCATAATTACAAATTCTGTGACAGAAATAGTCCATAGTCTGAACTTAAAACAATATAACTAGACACTAGAGAACTTGATATTTATTGTCTTAATATCAAGAAGCTAGAATCGGACATGATGAAAATGTTTAAGTACATTATGAAATACATAAGAGACAAATGGATTCAATTAAAGAAATAGAACTCTGAGCACAAGGTGTCATGAACAGATATTGAAAGGTAGATGATTCTAGGGAGGCATAACCAAATATAATTTCAGAGAAAAAATGGAGAATGCATGGATCAGTCTTTATAAAGAAAAAAGTGGGGTCAAAAGCACAGACAGAACTCAAAAATGCATGGCACAAATGAAAAGTAACACCTAAAGATGTGTAAAAATTATACCTGCCTTCCAGTAGAATTATGAACAGTAAAGTTTTGCTTGGAGTTGTTCATGTAATATACAGGACCAAGATACAGTTTGATTATTCTAATTATTATTATTATTATTATTATTACTACTGGTTTCAAGGGGCACCATGAAGGCTTACCTCAAATGTGTCAATATGTTGGATATAGAGTGGCAGGTACCTTCTAAATAAAGACGGTAGATAGTAAGCATGATGTCCATACTAAATCAGGGCTGGGGTAAAGAAGGATATAATATGTACATTCTAGAATAGTGACATAAAAGAATGGGATCCCTATTTTTTTCCACATAAGACTGATTTTGTGCTGACTGCAGTAAAAAGGCAGCTAAGTCAAATTAATAAATAAGAGTTATTTGAGAGCTAGAAGATTAATCCTTCACTGAAACATTCAAACTTTTAACTCACTGAAATAAAAATAATGGTTATAAATACTGAAATTGATGAAGAAGATTCCTTAAAACACAGCTGAGTCACATGATGAACTGATCATAACATTACACTGAACCACTCCACATCCCTTGAGAGAGTAAATGTAAAAAGCCAGCCATTCACATTGTGTCAAACTTCTCAAAAATCAAGCTTTAGTTGTTTTTAAACTTATTATTCACCCTTCCTGCTCAGTCATATTTTGCCCTTTTAGGACATGACTAGAATAAGTTCTTGAAAGTATAATTGCATGAATGCTAAAGTTAATGCTATGAAGAAAACATACGGCAGATGTGATAAAATGAGAACTTGACATGCAATATGCATAACAGACACCTGTACTATTTCATTATGCTGTACACGCGCTACACCACTAAAACATATGTTCTTAATGGCTGCCCAGTAGGTGACCGACACAGATTATTAAGGTGCATCTAAAGATATGCATAATTCTAGTGGAATAGTTATAGAACAAAGTATCTAATCTCTCAGCAGAAGTTATTTTTATGAGTAAATATCATGGTAAATTAGCAGATGTCACTGTGTTATTTAGAACCTACCATTCCCCTATTTTTATTCCCTTGGGTTTGATACGTAGCAAAATAATTAAATAAGAAAACAGACTTATTGCCTTTTTCTCAACTTTTAGATAAAGCACTTGAAATATTATTGTGCATTTGCACAATAAGAAAAGTCATTTGGTATTTACCTGTAACAATAGTTAGTGCTGGTGTACACCTTTTTAGTTTGTTGCATTTATAGCTTAACAAGTACTTAATGGCTCACATTTATGACAGTGAATAAAATGCACAGTGTAAAAATGTTTTCTTTATGTGCGCATGTATAAATAAATATGTATAACAGTTATGTAGTACATGGAGAGCCATTATTACTCTCAAAAATCAGTTAAATGACATCCTGGTTCAATGCTACTATAGTATGAGAACCAACCTTAACAATGCTTAGAAGGGTACATAACAATTGTTAAACCCCTAAGCTATTAACATCACATCTAGGGTGTTATTTAACTCATATTTATGCATAAGTATCACCAGCAGAAAAGAAAACAGATTAATTTCAGCTTTATTTCTGTCTGCTGTCTACATTGCACTCAATATAATGTATTTGAGAACCGGCTGCTACCCTTATACAGGGAATATGTAAAGATCTACAGTGGTTCCAAAGTACATTAATGGCTTTCAAAGCTGACAAAACACTTCCCTTTTTTTTTTTTTTTTTTTTTTTTTTTTTTTTCATTTTATTTTATTTTTTGGTAGCTACTAGAAAATGGAACAGACAAAAATCTCTGTGTACTACAAAGAATTGTAATTAGGTCATCGATCATAACTTGAAATTATGTGTTGTTGACATGGATGCCAAGATTGACCTCTTCAGCTTGTTCTCAAGGTGAATTTCTTGGCATTCATGTCTCAAACGCATAATAAATAAGTTACATTGGGCAACCCAATCTTCTATAATACATACACTTTTAATTTCATTGTATGACTTTTAAAATGTTTTTTCAAACAGAATGATGCCCAGTTAGACATTTTAGTCTTCTTCTAGTATGCTATAGAAGTTGTGTTTTGACAATATAGTTTCTGTCCTAATCATTTAGGGGAAATTAAAAAAAGAGCTTTTACTGCTATGTGGCTTTACTTGGAGACACAACAACTAAACATGTCTCTTGTCTATATCTTTTAGCAGCTGCAGTTCTCAGTGTCTCTGTAGTCTCTATTTTCCTCTTACAATACTGGTTGTAAGACACTGGATGTTCATTTTCCTTGAAAGTTAATACATTTATTTTATAAAACTAATTATGACATCTGTTGTACAACATTCCATCTTCTTCTTCATGAATAATATAGGGCATTGTTTTAGCTGCTTTACTGACCATTTTAGCTTTAAGCTAAAAACATTCCTGTGTCCTTTATATTCTTCTTTGTCTCCTTTTACTTCCCTTTCTTATATGAAGGTAGAATATTCCCAGGCAATTTGATTTCTTTCAGTATGTATTTTACTTTATACTGGTTTTCATGCACAAATATATAACAAACAATAAACAATTACCAAGTCATTAAATATATGTTAGTATGTCTACTAAATAAATATTAATTTAATAGACCATAAGTTATAAAAATGTAAACTCATTAAAGGTATTGTATAAATAAGCAATAAATGATTACAAATTTTAAAGATCGAATATTTAATGTACTATTTAGAGATGTCTGATCATTAAAACCAGGTGAGCCCGTTGCATTGAATTGTAACCACAACTTCAGTGCTTTTTCCTCTATAATATCTCCAAGGGCCCTTTAAAATTATAATCATTCATTAACAAGTGAGTCCAGCTGAGTCAATCAGTCAGTGAACACAAGCAGTATCAGATACCTGTTGAAGTCCCTTCACTATAACTGGATGCACAGCTGGCCAATAAAGGACAGTCTATGAATTCTAAAAATACCATATAAGATAGAAGGGATTTAACATCATTAGAAGAATGGCTAGAGACCCCAGAACCATTCAGTGCAAGAGTACATCAAAATAACCATGAAAAAGGTTCTTTAAAATTTCAAATTAATTAGAGAATAAATTGCTAAAATACAAAAATCTACAAATGGATAATATGTGCAGGAAAACATAAAAGAATCAATGTTTTCCTAAAGGAAATTTCTGAATGGTGTAGAACCAACAATTAGGCGCACATTGAATTACCTAATTTATTTATCACTTGGGTTGTGAAATCACAAGGATACATAGTAAAGTGAACAACAAATCAATTAATGAATTGGGAAAAAATCAACAAGTTAAATAATTCCATAAAGGATGATCTGCCTTTTGATAACCACATACATGACTATATAATTACTTTTGTAAAGGTGGATGACACAATCAAGAATAAGAGGGCATGGAAAGCCAAAAAAATATTAAGAAATGAAGAGAAATGCCTGGAAGAAAAGGCATATCCAAAAATAATTTTTGATAACAGGAAGCAGCAGCCAAATAATTTAGGAGACTAAACTGTTAATGGATAAGTGGATGATACTAACATGGCTCTTGAACAACAACTTGAGCTTTTTTGGAGGAAGCCATTTTTACCACTCAGAAAAGGGTTCAGAAAGCACCAAAACATTAACAAAGCAACAATCATTTGCAGCAAGTGAGGATGTTGCTATAATTGCAACAACAATTACAAGGAGACCCATTGAACACTAGGACAGAACAGAGGAAAGGGTCACAAGAGATTGCCTTCACTGTCCAAGGTATCTGTGATTTTTAATAGTTTTAAAATCTACAGTTATAGCTCCACTGTGGTGCCAGACATCCATAATAGCTTAATTTATTTTTTTTTTGTTTGTACCTATGAGACATACAGATTCAGCTTAATTGTTGATTTTGCTTAAATTATTTGTATGAAAAATTAACTTGGGAATATTGTTTAGCAATGCTAATGATGCAGAAATGTATATTTGCAACAATATTAAAAAAAAAAGTATGTACAACTCACTATGCTACCCAAGTGTTACATTGTTTGAAAAGTGATGTGAACGCAACACTAGGAAACATCTAGATAAAAACAATCCATATAGCTTTCCAAACCTAACCATAGATGAGTGGAAACTGTTGACCAGTTTAACTCAAGATAAATCTCTGAGAATCATTAAGCCAGATAAAGGATGAGGTATAATGATGTATTTGATTGATTATTCTGTTAAAATGTTGGTGTTCTTAACCAGTAAGATTTATAAGGAAACTTCAAAATTAGATTAATATTATCTATTCTAACATTAATTGTTATTGAAATGATTTAGTACTACAATCATTTATTAAAAAAACTGAATATGATCTTGGTAGTAAAGTTCACAACGATACCAGCTATTTTCAGAATTCCAAAAATCCACGAAAACCTAATTAATCCACCCCTATGTCCCACTGTAGCAGCTTTGGATCCATTATGGAACTATTTGTGAAATACATTGATTATAAATTAAAATATTTTTTTCACTGACTCAAATGTCTTGAAAGACTTATGGCATTTTCTGAATCTGTTAACAAAACAGCAAAAACAACACAATACTTTATCACACTCATCCCCAAACTCCAACATCTGTATCACCATTTTAATACCAGGCTCACCATAAGTGGGGACATCCACCCCAAACCAGGCCCAAATCTATCCAGTCCAACACAAACTGCTCCAACACAAATATCAGAACATAACACCCCCTATCTCCATCCCTGGGAAAATCAACAACAGCAGCAAAACCAACAATCTTTTAATGCTAAATATTAATATTAGAAGTATCAAAATAAAATACCTGAACTCCAGGCCACAATAGCATGTTACTCCCCAGACATAGTTGTTTTAACAGAAACCTGGCTAAATAAAAACATAGCTAACTCAGATGTTCTCCCTACTGGCTATAATATTAGACAAGACAATCCACTTCATAAAGGGGGTGGAACTGCCTTACTATATAAGTCCAACTTAACTGTACTTCAATTACCAAACTCCTACCCCTCCCCCAACAATTGGGACATACTTATCTCACAACTTCAACTTCACTCTAAAAAGCTCATCACCACAATTGTGATCTATATTCCACCTGGTGATACACCTGCTAGCCTTGAAGACTTCTTATCCTGGTGTTCTTCCACATACTCACAAGAAAACCTTATTCTGGGGAATTTCAATCTAGATTGGTTCACCTGTATATCGGAACCACCAAGTAATCTAATAAATCGTCATGGCTACCAGCAGCTAGTCAAAATTCTAACTAGATGTGATAAAAAATCTAAAAGGGAATCCATCCTTGACTGGGTCCTAACTAACAACCCCACATTGTACCCCCATAGAGGCAGTCTCCCAGACACCTTAAGTGACCACAACATAATATACATTATACGTAGTAGAACAAGCATATGCAAAACCACTAACTATAAATCTACTAGAAACACAAAAAAATTCTCTCCTGAGGTCCTCAATACTTTACTCTGTAACTGTGACTGGACCCCCCCCCCTAAAAACCCTCCCACTTGACCAGGCTGTAGCATATTTCAACAAAACATTTCTAGCACACCTAGACACTGTCGCTCCATTGGCCAAAATCAGGGTTAGAACCTCTACAAACCCCTGGCTCAGTAAAGAAACCAAACAAATCCTCAAGTCCAGAGACACTGCCTGGCTTTACTATAAAAAACAAAGAAACACAAAGCCTAAGTTCCAAGTACTGCGCAACCATGCAAAAAAATGCATTAGGCTAGAAAAAAACCCCTACTACACGACATTACAAACTAAATACCAACACAACCCCAAAAAATTTTGGAAAAATGTAAACCAGTTACTGAAATCCACCCAAAAGGCTACCCCCCAAACCAACCACCCCTGACACTAAATTTCCCATCAAAACACAATTCAATTCCCACTTTATGAATTCAATTATATCCTTAATATCACAGGACAGTTCCAACCTCACTATACTCCCCAACACAAATAACACTAATACAAGCTTTACCCTCAAAACAGTTTCCACCACTTCAATCAAAAGCAAGCTCTCCAAACTAAAAAACCTCAACAGCAGCCGCCCTACTCCCCAGCTATTTCTTGAAACTCACAGCAGATGTTATTGCTATCCCAATTTCCACTCAAATACACTGATCAATTGTTGAAAACTATGTGCCCAAACTCTGGAAAATATCTTATGTTACACCCGTACATAAAGGTGGGACCTCCACTGAACGTAATAACTACAGACCTATTGCTTTACTCTCCCCCCTGGCCAAAATCCTAGAAAAATGCATCCGTACCCAGGTGCTAAAATATCTCCTAGACAGCAACATCCTGTCACCTACTCAACATGATTTCAGACCTGCCAATATTACCACTATAGCCCTCCTCTGCTTCACAGACACAGTAAACCATCTCAGAAATGAAGGCCTGCAGGTGTCAACTCTTTTCTTGGATATGTCCAAAGCATTTGACACAATCTCACACCACATCCTGCTAAACAAACTAAACCAATATCACCTATCAAATTCCACTCTTACCTGGTTCCAAAGCTACTTAACTGACAGGTACCAAGCTGTGAAATTGAAAATTTCTCGCTCTCCTCAGCTGCCCATAACTATAGGAGTCCCACAGGGTTCTATCTTAGGTCCACTACTATTCACAATCTTCACAAATGACCTCCATACCTCCACACAGCATGTAGCTATCATTCAGTATGAGGATGATACTACCTTAATCTGTGCTGCACAAAACATTCCCATCCTCCTGCTAACAACTCAACTAGCATTCTCTGTTGTTGAAAATTACCTTACCAAAGCCCAACTTATCCTCAATCCAAAGAAAACTCAGCTTATGATTATAACCAGTTCTTACAAAAACACTGATAACAGTCAATTCATTATCTATTCCACAAATTCTACTACAATCGCTCCAGTGGCACAGGCTAAGCTATTGGGAATAACCATAGACTGCCACCTAAAATTTGATAGTTATCTCAACTTAACTATTAAAAAAGTACATGCCAAACTGGGATCACTCTACCATATCAAACTATATCTTACCAACAACACAAGATCAGCCATTGCTCACTCCCAGCTTCTATCCACCCTACTCTATGCATCTTCCATTCTGACTAATCTCAACAAAACTGAACTAAGCAAAATGGAAGCCTGCTATAACAGAATTGCCTGCTTTGCTGCAAATTGCTCATACAGAACTCATCACCGTACTGCTTTGAGACAGATCCACTGGCTTGAACTGCCCAACCTCCTAACCTACAAACAGCTCTGCCTCTGTCATTTTATCTATTACCTCCCCAATAAGTGTCCTGCCCTCAAAAGCCTAGTACAATATCACTCAGCCAAAAGGCCTCTTAGATCATAAAGCAAACTACTGCTAGAAGTCACCAACAGCTACAGTAGCTTTGGAGACACACTATATAGTAGTTCAGTGGCTAAAAAATAGAACTCTCTCCCCAATAGCATACAAAACACATCATCTAAAGCCTCCTTTAAAAACCTCATTAGGCAACATCTCAAGCAAAGTTGGCAGTGCCATGACTGCTCCCCAGGCTAGTGAAAGTGGATAAGGTACACATACTAAACCTAGAGTACTTGATAATAGTTTTTACTCTTACTCACAAACACTGGCTAATGTACAATATATGCACTGTACCTGTGTACTGTGTATGTATTCCACCTATATTCCAAATTTCAGCTGCACACCGCAAATCTATTAATTACCTTTATTTTTTAAATTAATATTTTCTTGTTTGTTCTCTCCACTGTAACTGTTGATGTGCTGCATACCACTGTAAAAACATGTCTATTGATATTTGTGTGCATACTAATCATGTCTAAATATCTAAATGTACCTGTAATTTTTCTATGTGGAACTTTTCCCCCCGGACCTCTGCTGAAAAATGGTTGTTTTGGCTCAGTTAGACACCCCCGGTTAACAAATGTAAAATAAATAATAAAACTGAATAAAGATACCTGGTTCATTTGAATGGATTTGTATTGATGTGGTGTATTTATTTGCATTGATTCTTAATGTTGTTTTAGACTGGTTTGAGTCAGCTTTGAATGACTGTAAGAAACTTACAGATAAAAAGGTTAGATTGATTACTGAATTCATGGGCATTGTACTGAGAAATAGTTCTATTTATTTTGAAGCCCAATATTTTCATCAGACTTTAGGAGTAGCAATGGGGGCAGCATAAGCCTCTGTATATGTTAATATTTAATTAAATTATTGGGAGTTAAAATGAATACACAACTCTGTGTTTGGGTGTCACATATCCATGTGCACAAGATTTTTGTATGGTATTTGTATGTTGTGGACAGGCTCAGTACAAGATTTGCCTAGAGGCCCTTGGATACAGTACACTCCATGTAGGCTTTGTGTGAGCCTACACAGAGTTTACATGTGTGCACACTGATGAGCAGTGAGCAGAATTGCAAATTACATATTCATCCCACGCACCTTGTTTAAATGTAAATAAGTACAGTTTCATGGCTGGCAACACTGTTGCCATCCAGGAAACAATGTAAAGCAACACGAATAGCAAACATGTTTACATCAAACCACAGTAAGTTACCGGGTTTGTGCAGAATGCCACAATGATCACCAGGTCTTTACATATAGTTATCATAGCTCTCAACCTCTTAGTGCAAGAAATCTGGACAAAGCCCAACGTAATGGGGGGACAATGACCCAGAAATAGGGACAGATTTTACATATTTGCTCTTTTAAACTTAGAAATGTGCTAGCATAACAAAGTTTGTGTTTAGATACATTTTCTGAAGGCTATGAACTCTGAAACTCAAATGTATGTAATTATTTAATGACTTCAGTCCTGAGATCTTCTCAGTGATATGGCAGAAAACCACACATTTTATAAGGAACAGACCAAAAGATATAAGGCAAAAATCTGGATGTTCTGTGAAAATCTGGACAGTTCAGAGGTATGATAGTTATGTATATGGTTCAAACACAGTACAGGACAGTGTATACAGTGAAGAGTATTGTGAAATTCCATTCCAGGCATTCTGTACGAAAGTTGTGTAAATGATCTGTAAGGGTACATGGACTGTCACGTAAAATAAACACTCAGGGGAAGTGTGTGTATTAAATAGGGACACACAGATGAATTGTAGGAATGAACAGAGGGAAATAGGACAGGTGAAACAACCTAATGTACAGCAGATGAGGACATGTCAATGGAAGACAGTTGTAGCAGAAACACCAATCACATATCAATATGGTACAGTACGGACTGTACAATGAAAATGTGTATTATGTGATCGTCACACAAGGTGATATAACAACGGGGAAAATGTGTGTGTGAAATAAGCATCCTTACATGAATAATGCAGAGAACATCTATCAGGAATATTATATACAACTGAGCTAGGGTGCATATTGTGAAGCTGTGCAAACTGATTTGCCTTAATATGAGTGTAAAATCACTAGAGGTCTCCAGCAAGTGGTACACAGGTAAAGGCTCATAGACAACAGTAAAAGAAGCACCCACAATCATGAATAATGACTCTGACGTAGTGATTTAGAGTGATCAGAGATGGTTCTGCACAAACACACATGTACAACTATTATGACATGTCCACACTCTATGATGGTAATCACACACACTGTCCTGACACTGTAACATATGCTGGAGGTGTTAGGAGGGACACTGCTATACCTGTAGTTGACATTATGATCAATACAGGCTTATTGATTGGTGTGCATGGCATACATATATATATATATATATATATATATATATATATATATATATATATATATATAGATATATGTGGCACAGTCTACACTGCCACATGTTACCATGCCTTCAATGCTTCAATGTTGTCATACAGCTAGGTATGTAATATGTGCATCAACAGAACAGGTAGCAAGCACATATCTGGTGCAACATCTTGATGGGGGTTCTGCACCATCAGACAGTAATGTTTATGCCACTAATTTGGGAAAGGGCTGCCCACCCCCTACTATAATGCCTTCCCTGGTAAGGTCATACCACAAAATGGTCTCCTTTGAAGTAAAAATAAAACCTGGACCCCCCATCTCAACCGGGAACATTCAGGAACTATTCTAAGGCTAACCTCCTGCTATTAAGTGAGAACCTGGCAAAATTTCAAGACCCCTATAAACCCTGAGAACACTTCTGCCTATGCAGAACTGTTCACAGAAATCCTGTGCAAGCATGTTAATAGCTGCATAGAGGCAACTGTACCCACCAGGAAGTACTGACCTAACTCTAAAAACAAGCCACCCTGGTGGAATCACAAAATCAATCAGATGTATAACAGGACAAACAAAATCATGGCAAAAATTAGGTGGTGCAGCACTCTGTAGGATAAAAGCACTCTCATCAAACTAAGCAAACAACTAAAAGGACAAATAAAGTCTACCACAGCCAAATATGAGGTAAGTTTGGCCTCCCAGGCTAAGGACAACCACAAGGCATTCTTTAACTATGGTCCACAACCTCAAAGGCAATACACAATTGTGTGCAGAGCTCATTGTAAATAGAGCCACCTATACTCAGCCAGAAGATATAGCAAACCTCATGGCTGATAAATTCAGCCCCAATTTTACTCCTCTCTCCCCCTCAACCTTCCCTCAAGAAATATCATCAAATATAGCTCCCTCTGCTATCACTAGGGAACAGTTCCTTAATACTCTCTCTAAGACCAAGAACACTGCATCAGTGGGCCCAGACAATATCCCTGGATGCCTTCTAAATAGCATGAAACATGACCTATCAGACCCTCTGCAATTACTATTTAACTGTAGCCTCAAAACAGGCTTCATGCCTGATGAATGGAGAAAGGCAACAGTCATCCCTCTGCACAAAGGTGGGCCATCTACAGAACCTGGAAACTACAGACCCATAAGTCTCACTAATCTTATATGTAAAGCCATGGAAAGAATTATCATGGAGATGATCAATACAGATACACTAAACCTCCAGACTCTGGACCCAACCCAGTTTGGTTTTGTCAAGGGTAGATTATGCCTACTCAACCTGGTGGACTTATTTGAGAAGGTCACCAAAGCAATGGATGAGCGCAAAATTATTCACACTGCCTACCTTGACCTGGCCAAGGCATTTGACAAAATACCCCACTCAGGCATTGTTGCAGGGTTGGCTCGTGCTGCAGGACTGCAGCCTTCCCACCTAGAAAACAAAAAAAAATAAGTAAAGAAACAAAAAAAAACAGACAACACGTTCCCATAATTACTCTGCGCATGCGTGTACACTGTCAGACTGCTTTCTCAGCAGTCTAGATAGGGGAAAAGGCATCTCTGCCCTGAGATGCCCAACAGTCTGTGTGGTGATGACATCACAGACTGGAGGCACTCTGGACTGCAGCAGCAGCAGGCTGGACCAATCACTCAATGGATAAATAAGGTAAGGTGCGCTGGACCAATCACGAGTGCTTGCTCATCGGCAGAGAGGATTACAGGGCTCAATGCTTGTCTCGTTGGCAGACAGGATTACAGGGCAGATTTTTGGCAGAGAGGATTACTATAGGGTGTGTGTGTGTGTGTGTGTGTGTGTGTGTAAAATGCTCCAGTTGCTATATACTGGTGGCTAGAGAGAACTCATGGTGGTGTGGTAGGGAATACCTCAGGCTTGAACTCTGTACCTTGTATGCAGGTGGCAAGGGCCTGAATTTCCTACCCACCACCATTTGTAAAAATGTGCAGATTTTTGCCTCATATTTGATCTGTTCTGTTCCTCATAAAATCTGTGGCTTCTATATTTTTGTTAGTCAGTCAGTGGTGCAGGGGTAGCATTGTTGCCTGATAGTTACAGCTTCTCTGGTTTGATTCTTGGCTGAGGTGCTTTCTGTGTGGAATCTGCATGTCCTCCCATCTTAGTACAGATTTTTGCCTCATATTTGTTCTGCTCTGTTCCTCTTAAAATCTGTGGTTTCTGTATTTTTGTTTCCTTACACAGTCAGTTGTGCAGTGGTAGCACTGTTGCCTGAGAGCTACAGCTTCTTTAGTTTGATTCTTGGCTGGGATACCTTCTGTGTGGAGTCGGCCTGTCCTCTCATCTTACAAAGACGTGTCTGGAGTGTTTCTCCCTGGGCCTATGATGAAAATTGGCTTTTGTTCCAAGTTGGACTTTCCTGGTTAACAAATGTTAAATAAAAATGACAGACATTTGAATTTCGGACTTCATATTCTTCAGAAAGTACATGGTAACACAAAACCTTTAATTCTAGCAATTTTCTAAGTTTATAAGATGGATATTTGAAATTTGTCCCTATTTGTTGGACTATATTCCCCCATTATTGGCTTTGTCCAGGTTTTTTATACTAAGGTTGAGAGCTATGGTGAGAACTGAATTCACTAAATGGTAGCCATTTAAGTTTCAGTCTTCCTCTTTTTCACAAAACAGCTGATATGGCATAGTGGTGTGTTGCTCTGACTGTTTTGCACAGAATCCTGGGTTCCAGACTTGGCAGTGATATGTCTGGTGGTAACACAGCATTTTATTCTAGCAACTTTCCAGCATTATACAAGCAATGTTTAAAATGTGCCCCTGATTTTTGGGCTTTTGTCTCCCACCTCCCCCCAATAAATGTTGACTTTTTCCAGATTTCTTGTACTGTAAAGTTCAGAGATACAGCTGAGTGTTGAGTAGATTTTACAAGGAGATGAGAGCTGCAGGGGAACAAAAGATTAGTGCTGCTTATGCTGAGGCTGCTTGTATTGTTAATAGCACAACAGGTGTAGTGTATTTGCTTTTGATGCAGAAGGTTGTGGGTTCTACTCCCACAGTAGGTAGATGCATTGCTGATACTGTACTGTGTTGTAAAGGGGGGTGGATGCTGCAGTCCTTTTTGGCGAAGATACCTAGTAATTATCAACTTGTTATCAGTTTGCCATCCATTCCCTATTTCAATATTACTAGCTTATCATTTTTTAATGCAGCATAAGCAATTTATTCCTCAAGGGCAACAGGCACTTTATTTGTGGATGAAACAATGAAATATAAAGTTGTTTGCTAGCAGCAACTGCTTCATTAGTTACAGATTTCTTTAATGTAGAATTATTTAGATTACTTTTACTACTTCAGATATTGTGCATATTTACCAATATTGTTGGACTGTAGAAGTCTGAGTAGACTTTTATGATGGAAATGTTCTGAATTGGGCAGTTTTGTCATTATTGGTGCATGCATTTTGTTTCATTGTTTACTGGAAAAATGTTCAAAACAATAAATTTAAAACACCTTCTAACAACTGTACTGTATTGTACAAGGAATGTAATTTAATACAATCAGGAAGGTGTATCAAAGAGCAAGTGTATGTTTCATGTGCAAGGGGCCTATGATTTGAAAACAAAGTTAATCTTTATTTGCCACTGACAAAATGTATTTTCTTCAAATGTGGGTTTCAATGCTGTTTCAATGAATGTGAGTTTCAAGGGCAGAGAAGTTTTAATGCCAAGTCTATTTTCATTGTGAGACTGCATTGCTTTGTTTAGCAGATATTTATTAGTGTTTGTACTGTAAAATGCAAAATAAAACTTTCAAATAAAATCCAAATCATTGCTGAAGTAAAGCAGTATGCACATTAGTGTTTATGGTAAATGCGGTGAAATAACCAAGAAATTGGGCATTGGAATGGCCGCAGGGGAGAGGCTCCATTCGGCCATGATTTTGTGTGGGGGGAAGGGCAGCAAACTCAAGACAACCCCGGCTAAACTATACCTCTCAACTGTCCAGATTTTTGCAGAATGAATAGATTTTTGTTTCTCATTTTGGGTTTGTTCCTCATAAAATTTGTGGTTTTCTGGCAAATCATTTAGGAATGAAGTCACTAAATAATGACAGACATTAAGTTTCTGACATCGTAACCTTCAGAAAATGCACGCTAAAGCAAGACCTGTCATTCTATCAGCTATTATTCTATTAACTGTCAAGTTTATACAAGAGCAATTTTTAGTACTGTTTGTATGTTCCCCCAATATATCTGTCTTTTTTCCAGATTTCCTGCATTAAGAGGTTGAGAGGTACCTGCAAATAAATCGCTTTATAGAATTAGGAATATCCAAACCTCTCAACTGTCCCCAATTTTGACTCAAAATGTTGCCCTCTCCCTAATAATCCCTCCGCAAAATAGCAATTTTGGAAGAAAACATGGAGGGTTTACAATTATAAATAACTGTAATGATCAGAGTTATAGATTACTTTTATTTCAGAATGCATGTAGATTCTCCAATTTTGTCAGCTGCTCAGGTTAACAGTACTAATATTAAAAAGGTGTCCCTTCTTTGACAGGTTCCCAGCTGTATTGTGTGGCAATTTTATATTTTTGCATCACATTGTTGGTCTGTTTTTCATAAAATTGTGGTTTTCTGTCAAATTAGTGACAAATCATTAAAGACTGAAATTAGAAAATAATGGCAGACATTTGAGTTTCAGATTTTATACCCTCCAGAAAATTTGTACTAATGCAAGATCTACTACTGTTCTATTATCTTTCTAAGTTTATAAGAGCAATATTTAAAAATTGTCCTTATTTTTGGGCCTGTGTCCCACTTCTATGTATGGCTTTGTCCAGATTTCTTGCTCTGATGTTGAGAGATATGAGTGTCAGAGCCATCATCGTCAGCCAGAGACATTTCAAATTGTGACATACTTGTTGCACCCCATTCCTCCATGTAGTGACTCTTGATGTGTACAAGCAAGGCAAGCAGCAGTTATGCAGTGTAAGTGTGCAGAGTATTCCCCCATCCAAGGGGGACACAAGTACGGCAGTGGCTTTTCATCTGTCCTTGATTTTGCAGAATGTTCTGGTTTTCTACATATTTTTGTACTGTTGATTTATGCTTATTATTCAGAAAAGCCATGCTGTCGCACTGCCCTGTTACTCTGTGTTTAGGTAGCAATGCTTTAATGACCATCAGGTAAGCTTGTCGGAGATTGTAAGATGCAAGTAAGTTTTAATAAGCATACTGTTAAAGAATTACCAATATTGAAAGCCTTTTTTGTTGCCATGCCGTGACTATTTACTTAACTAGATAACATATAAGCCTTGGGTAATGAAATGCATATGACAGTATTTGTAATAAAGGACAGGATTACAGTATTTTCAGAAGCTCATTATATTTTGTTGGAGACTTGCAGTCATCTTTGCAGGCTTTACCCATAAACTAAACAGAATGCTAAATCTATTGTGTGGTCCATAACTTGTGCAGTGATCCTTTAAGCAATTTATCTTGAGCTTGTTTCTTGTTTGCTGTTCATTTTTTACTTTGATCATGTCTTCCCCATGAAACAAGTAGACAGTTGTTGTCAGGCAGCAGGTCTTTTTTGGATAAGAAACATCTTAACAAGTGGGGGTATCACAGACTGCTACTTTCAGCATGTTACTTGGTAATTTTATAAAGGTGAATATAAATTATAATTGGAACTGAACTGCAAGGAGAAGTGGTTTGACTTGAGTGCTGCTTGTTTTTTTTTTTATACTTGATTTTGACTGGCATTCCAGTAATGTATTTAAAAAGTAATTTATTTTTTCATGCCTCACAAGCTTTGTGTTTCCATCTAGATATTAAATAAGCTGTCATGTAGCCAATTCATTGAAATATGTTTTCTTCTACACTTCATTTTGTCTTGATTGGACTCTTGTAATGATGGTTTGGCACCTAGGGCAGCATATTTAATGTTCTAGTTGTTGTGGTTTTGAGCATAGCCCCCCCTTTCTAGTTGGCCCCACCCCTTCCCATTGGCCCCACCCATTCAGCTGTCTTCTGCAGCCCCCCTTTAATTTGAAGTCACCAGCCGCCACTGCATTGTTGACATACTCAAGGGATTAGGTACAAACCTGTATGTCACCCACTGGATAGCCACCTGGCTCACAGACAGGACCCAGGAATTTAGAATTGGGGAATCCACCTCTACAAAGAGGCCAGTCAATAGTGGAGTTCCTTAGGGATCAGTCCTTGGACAGCTCATGTTTGGCATTTCCTTCTCAGAAGTCAAGGCCAATGTCAGTGGTCTCTGGCTGACTAAATTTACAGATGATTGCAAATTAGGAGCTGTCATTGAATCTCACACTGACACAAATGTTCTCCAGGAGGGGCTGACACAGAAAAATAACTGTTGTCAGAGCCACAGACTAAAACTAAATGTCAAGAAATGCATAATAGTATCATTTGAGAAGTCATCCATCCTTGGTAGCTATCATATTGACAACACACTCCCTAGAGTTGATCCATTAGTCAGGGACTTAGGGACACACACAGATAATAATCTAGCCTTTGATCATCACTTGTCTGCAGTGGTGAGGAAATTATTCTGTGTTGTGCAACTTATAAACAAAGGTATGGCATCTAAGTCCAATGAAGTCATTGTTCCACTTTATTAGGCATTCATCAGACCTATCATTGAGTACAATGCACCCTTTGGTATGTACCTAACTAGGCATATCCAACAACTAGAATGTCCACAGATGTTCCTCACTAAAAGAATACAGGGCATAAGTAATATGTCCTATGCAGACCGCCTCAAGGCCATATCCCTGTATTCTGTCTCCTATAGCCTTTTAAGGGGAGATCTATGCCTGGTATACAGGGCATTGTCAGACCCCACTCTGATGGACCTCCTGCATATCCACAAAACAAACAGTACCAGAATTACCCATTCTAAAGACTTAAACCTTGCATGTGATATAAATAGGACCTGATGGAGATATAGGTATGTATCCCAGAGACTACCCCATCTATGGAACAGGCTCCCCATCCATGTAAAGCAAAGTTCCTCTCTAACCCAATTCAAGTGCAACTTGGACAACTGGATGGGAAACTGGAAATTCATACCTGGTTTGGCACCTATGTCTGTAATGCAAACAGGTAACCTGTAAATGGTTCATTTCCCAGGCCCATGCTTACACTTATCAAGGGTATGAGAACTTGTCAAAGATTTGGGATGCATGGCTAGGCTTAAAAAGACCCTTGTGGTCATTAGCCTAGTAAACACCTATGAACCCATGAACCTATGAACAAAAGGAATATCTAGGTATGGCCAAAAAAATGCATGACAGGTCACTGTGGTAAAAGTGATACACTTCAGTTCCACATCATTAGAAGATGTGTAGGGAGGTACATGAAGAAGGGTGCATTGTACTCAGTTACTGGTGTAATGAAGGCTGTGAACTATGAAGGTATTATGGCCTGTGATGTGGATGTCCTTCACATACTCAGTAGTTGTGTTATATACAAGGGTGTAGTCAGCACTGTGACCACATGCTGGCGAATGTTCCACATACCATCTACCCCAGGACACAGGTCACATACCTAGTGGTCTGATTATAGGGTGTGATGTCTACATTATCCTTGGGTTGTTCTATTCTTGATGTAACACATCCCCCCCATGTTTTTGTTTCATTGCAGGTTTTATCGTGGCTGTGGCATCAGTCTTTGATGTGTGTTGATACTTCCTGTATTATACTAATATCACAGTTGGAGTTAATTATTGCCCACAAGCTGTAGTCCTTCATACAGCTTTGTGGACATGTGATGTGTATGTAATTCATGACATCAGTGACTTAAATAATGGACAGGAAAGGACCTATCAGACAACCCTAATGTAAGGACTTGATCACTGGACCTGATATATAGGTCACTTCATACATTTCAACATAATCAGATGCCATGTGTGTGATACAGTGGTCTCCTCACTTGGTGATATAGGTGTTTATGGCCACAAGTGACAATGTTCAATGAATACTCACTATGGATTTGTGTCAAATGCCTTGGGCTTGTCATATTCAAAAGGATGATAGTGTTGTCGTCATGCATGCCCTTGATGATCTCTTTGAGGATATCTAACAGATGTACCGGACATAATATAGCATTAACAACTCACACAGGTCTGTTGCACACAGCCGGGATATTACTAGTGTTGATTTAGTAAAGGTTTGTGTTGACATTTTGGTCTACCTTACAGATGAGGAGAGTCAGGATGTGTCTATTCATGCATACATTGGGTGTTGTCCCCCCAACTCAGATGAATGCATGTTGATGTACATTCCTCTACAGAAACATAGTCTGTGTGCATGGTGTGTTGAAGTTTGTATTCTATCATATCAGGAAGGTGTATGTGCTGTGTCAAATATATGTGATCTGTGATGTTGCCACAACCATTGATTCTGTGTGATATGCCTGGATAAAGGTAAGACAGTGCATACTGTCTATCCTGATCTGGCCTAGAGTTTGGACACAATCCCCCCATGCAGGTATCATTGAGAAACAGTCCCAGCTGGGGATAAACCCTTATGTCACTAGATGGGAAACCAACTGCCTCACTGAAAGAACACATGCTGTGAAGGTTGGGGAATCAACCTGAACCAATAGAGCTGTCACAACTGGCATACCTCAGGGATCTGTGCATGGCCCTTTACTGTTTGGAATCTATTTCCAAACAGTTCAGCCTAAAGTATATGGTCTTTGCCTTACAACATTTGCTGAGTCTTGCATACTAGGTGCAATCACTGAGCTCACCAGTGATGATAACATACTACAGGAGGGGCTAACACAGACAAATATTTGGTGACAAAGCCACACAGTCTACAAATAAATGCAAAAATGTGTCTTTATTTAGTCCTTCTACAAAGTGGAATTTCTTGCTAATTCCAACATTGACAACAGTCCACTATGCTGAAACCCAGTGATGCAAGACCTGGAAACATACATATATAGCAATCTGAACTTCGACCACCAAGTGCCCACACTAGTATTGAAAGCCTATATTGTGCACATCATAAGTCACACCATCATATTCAGATCTGAGGATCACACTACAGCACTGTACTCCAACCTCATCAGAACACTAATGGAGTTTGCATGTACCTCACCAAACATATGCAGCAGCTGGAGAGATCACAGGAATTTCTCGCCAAGAAAACATAGGGCCTACAAACCATGGCATAATGTATGTGGATAGGCTGAAAGCCATGTCACTGTAATCTGTATCATGTAGGATGTGATGATGTCTTTCTGACCTCCAGGCCAGTCCCTGAAACTGCCCAGATGGGAATAGTGCACATCCACAAACCACATATAGCTGATGACATCAGCTGATTCTGGTGAGGAGAATATGGTAATAGTGTCTCAAATGCTGGTGTATAAGGCTCTCTGTAATGCAAGCAAGTGCACACACACAAACACACACACACACACACACACACACACACACACACCCCTGTTGACTGCAGTGAGAACAGAACCCCTGCCTAAGTACAGAGACTATAGAACTCTGTATGTAAAACAAGTGCCATAGCTCAAGTCTGAAATGGATTGTCTCAGACAATACTTTATAGCTGATGACATCAGCAGTTTCTGTTGAGGAGAATATGGTAATAACAGTGTCCCACATGCTGGTGTAAAATGATCTCTTTAATGTCAAACAAGTACACAAACACACTCCAGCTGACTGCAGTGAGAATAGAATCCCTACCTATCTAACTATACAGTCTACAGAACTCAGTGCTCTATGCAAGTACTATGGCACAAATCTAACTTTTACAAGGCTGCAAGACAACCTATATTGGATGACATCAGCAGTGGATGTTGGAGAGAAGATGTTGGGAGGCCTGCATGAAATGGATGTGTAGGCATGTGCAAGTGTAAAATACTGTCAATCCATGGGATTGGAGTGGTAACTGTAGGATACATACTTATGCTATTCTGGCCAGACAGACACACACACCCCTCAGTTGACTGCAGTGAGAACAGAACCCCCTACCGATCTAACTATACAGACTACAGAACTCAATAGTTCATGCAAAAGCCATGGCACAACTCTGACTTTTACAAGGCTGCAGGACAACTTATAGTGAATGACATCAGCAGTGATGTAGGAGGATATAGGAGAGAAAATGTTGGGAGGTCTGCATAGGGTCATAAGTACATAGCAGATTACTAGGCTAATGGTCCTAGGGCCTTTACAAGCCTAGCCATGTAAAAACCTAAGTACCCTTATTGACTATAGTTAGATGGTTGATGTTAGCAGAGAGATTTTGTGATCAACACCAACTGTCCCTGTCCATGAGGGACATAGGTGCCACCCCTCATGTGAATTTATGGTCACCCATCCAGTTGTCAAGGTTGCACTTGTATAAGATCAATGGGAGCCTATTGCAGAGGAGCAACAATCACTGGGAGATATATCTGTCCCTCTACAGCATGTTCTGTTTGTGTCATAAGCTAGGTTGAGATCCCTGGAGCAAGTTATTATTGTCTCATTTGATTTGTGGATGTCCAGCATTTCCATTAGGGCAAGGTCCGAGCCTGCTCTGTAGTCCTGGCACCTGTTGCTGTATGTCATGTTTTGGAGACCCTGTATTATCTTGGTCAGAAACCTCTGTGGTCTCTTCAGTTGTTGCAGGTGTCTGGTGAGGTACATACAAAAGGGAGAATTGTACTCAGTGGTCTGATAAGGGGAAAGTACAGTGGAGCTATGACCTCCCTGGTCTTGGATGCAATGGCGTTATTTATGAGGTGTCCAATGTAGAATGTTTTTCTTACCACTATGGACACATGGTGACTGAAGTTTAGATTGCTATCAACCTGTGTTCATAAGTCTCACACTGCTGATTTGAGCTTAGAGGGGAGCTTTGTATATCACAGGTTCATAGGTTCATAGGTTGGTACTAGGCTATCAGCCCTAGGGCCTATACAAGCCTAGCCATAACAATTCCCTGGCTATTTCTTCCTACACTATTTACTTCCCTGGACCTCTGTCTAGCAGGGCAACTGACGTTATCCTCGGGGTGAATTTCCTTTCTCTCATCCAGTCATCAAGATTCCTCTTGACGACGGCCAAAGAGGCACTCTGCTTGACATGTATGGGCAATCTATTCCAGAGTCTGGGGAGTCTCTGGGTCAGGAACCTATCCATCCAGCATGTTTTGTTTATTGTGATGACAAGGTTTAGATCCCTGGAGCGTGTGGCTCTGAGGGATTGGGATTTCTTTAAGTATAGCATGTCCAACAGCTCTGGGTCTGACATGGCCTTGTATGTTAAGCAGAGATCGCCTCTGAGTAGACGATATGCGACAGAGTATATCTGGAGTTTTCTAAGGCGGTCAGCATAGGGCATCTGCTTTAGGCCTGTGATTCTTTTAGTGAGGTATTTCTGCGGTCTTTCCAGTTGTTGCAGATGTCTTGAGAGGTACATACCAAACGGGGCATTGTATTCTATAATGGGTCTAATGAGGGATGAGTACAGTGGAACAATGACCTCCTTTTTTCTGGATGAAAAGCCCTTAGTGATGAGGTGTGCCACATAGAAGGATTTCCTGACTGTTGTGGTGATGTGGTTATCGAAGGTGAGACCACTGTCCACCTGTGTCCCTAAGTCTCTTATCACACTTTCGGTGTTTAGTGTACTGCCATCTATGTGGTAATTCACGGATACATGTTTTTCCCAAAGGGGATAACTATACATTTCTTGGCATTGAGCTTGAGCCCATGGCTTTGGCACCAAGCATCTGTTTCTGTAAGACCCTTTTGTAGAGCATCCACATCATTTGGGGATTCAATAATGGCTCCCAGTTTGCAGTCATCTGCAAACTTTGTTAGCCAGAGTCCCTTAGTGTTGGCCTGTACTTCAAAGAAGTAGATGCCAAACAAGAGCGGTCCCAGGACTGAACCCTGAGGTACTCCACTTGTCACTTGTCTGGAGCTGGATTTGGAGTCGGCTACTTTTACAGTGTGGGTTCTATCAGTAAGCCAGTTAGCAACTCATTGGATGATGTAGGGATTAATGCCCAGCTTAGTAAGTTTATGTATGATTCCAGAGTGGGGGATGGTGTCAAAGGCCTTGGCAAGGTCTAGATAGGCTGTGTGGACCACCTTACCCTTGTCCATGGCTCTGGAGACTGATTTGAAGAAGTCAATCAGGTTCAGGAGACAAGATCGGCCCTTCGTGAACCCAAACTGGGTGGGGTCCAGTGTTTGAAGGTTGCCAATGTCTTTGTTTATAAGTTCCATGATAATATGCTCCATGGCTTTGCAGATAAGGCTTATCAGACTGATGGGGCAGTAGTTTCCAGGATCCAAGGTGGATCCCCCCTTGTGGAGTGGGATAACTGTAGCTCTGCACCACTCAGTGGGCATGAAACCTGAGGTGAGGCTATGATTAAACATGACACTTAGGTGAGATGCCAGTTCATATTGTAGTTCATGTAGTACACAGCCTGGGATGTCATCTGTTCCCATGGATGCTGTATTCTTAGTTTTGGAGAGTGCATTTTTTACCTGTGTGGCCGTTATTACCGGAATTTGGCAATCTTCCGGTATTCAGATGGGCCATTTAGAGGGTGAGAGGGGGTGAAGTTGGCACTGAATCGATCTGCCAGGATATTGGCAATATCCTTGGGATCAGTATATTTAATGCCATTCTGTTTTAGCTCAGAGCAGATTTGAGCATTGCCATTTAGATTCTTGACATAGTTATAGAATGCCTTGTGGTTGTCTTTGGAATCTTTGGCAATTTTATTTTCATAACTAGCTTTGGAGGATTTTATGAGGGATCTCAGTTTCTTACTGAGGCTGGTAAGGGAGTTTTTTGCATCCTGGGATTTTCGTCTTTTCTGCAACAGTTTCTTCCTTTTGTTGTAAATTAGCTGGGGCTACTTCTTTACCAAAGTGGACAATGAGACATTTTTTGTGTTAAGTTTCAGTCAGTCTGTGAGTTTTGCACCAATCATTTGTGTATGTCAGCCCTTTCTGTAATATGTTAACATTGTTGTGGGACACTATATAACTGCACCCAGTTTATAGTCCTCTGCAAACTTGGTAAGCCACAGGCCATCTACCTTCACATGGACTTCAGAGAAATAGTTTCCAAACAGTAGAGGTCACAGCACAGATCCTTGTGGTACTCCATTGATAACTGATCTACTGGTGGAGGTGGACTCCCCAACTTTGACAGTGTGATTCTGTTGGTGAGTCAATTGGCTACTCATCTAGTAATGTATGGGTTAATCCATATGATACCTGAATGGCGGATTGTGTCAAAGGCCTTGGCTAAATCAAGATATGCAGTATGTACTCTTTTTCCTCATCCAGGGCTTTGGTGACATTCTCAAATAATTCCATTAGGTTTAATAAGCAAAATCTATCCTTGACAAAACCAAACTGGGTCAGGTCAAGAGTTTTGAAGGTTGCCTATATCCTTGTGGATAAGGTCTATGATGATTCTTTCCATAGCCTTTCAGATAAGGCTGGTTAGGCTTATGGGTCAGTAGTTCCAACAGTCAGTTGATGGATGTGTTGGCATGTTCAACTGTGAAGATAGTTCTAGTTTTGCATGTTACCAGACTGATGTTAATTGCATATCTTACAACCTTTGTTATGAATTTATTAATTTATGTAGTATAGTTGATATATTTGTGAACAAGTACTGAGAGACCAGGATTGCACTGCATAGGGGAGGCAACACATGGCTGCATATCAAATATGTGACAGCTTGTTATATAGGGCCTTCATTTTATGTTTCCACATGAAGTTTCATGGCAAAAAGAATAAATGGACAGCAAACAGCACTAATCCATGTTAATAGTGACTTTGAATAGTGCAGCGGTGAGCGGTAGGTTTGAGCAACTGTTGGCAAATTGTTTGCACATGAGAGATACACATTACCATTACTTTCCCTGTTTCTGTGTAGCTAAGCAGTGCACAAATGCAAGCCGCATTGCTAAAATTCTGAGAGCTAGTATTGAGTTTATGAAACATACCTGCTGCTTAGCTGACTCTGTGGCAGCAGGTGTAAATGCATTGATACATTTCTTTTTGAGCCCAGAGAATTCTGGATTTGAATCCTGATGTATCTAATACTTTTAAATAAACAGTGATAATGCAATGACATCAGTTCTTTATAGTACATGTGTTGCTATGTGTTGACATAGCACAGCGGGTTTAAGTGGCCTTGTGTGGAGGTAACCACAGCATTGTAGGGCCACTCACTGTCACTTGGCATTGGTGCATGATGCCAAGCTCTGCACAAATATAGAGGCCAAAAAATTAAGGGATCCATTGCTTTTTCTGGTACTTATGTGTGTTGTGTGTGATTCTATTTTTTGACCAGATTATAGGTGTTAAAATGGAGTAGATAGGAAAGTAGTGAAATGGGAAGCAAGAAGGCGGAAGTACAAAGGGAAAGCAATACAGGAATGTGCAGAAGGGAGGTAGGGAAGAAATATTTTTTTTCAACAGTGAAAACTGAAAATATGTACAGAATATTAGCTGAAGTTGGACTGTCACCTCTAGAAAGAGGGGTGACAACAATGCAATCATGTTGTATATTTAATTGAACTGAGTCAAGTGTGTCATAAAGACATGCAAAATGGAGAGCTATCTATGGGACGTTATTTTTTTATGGGACATGCCTATTTTATTATTTGTTTCAGGAAGACAGGAATGCTGGGTAGGGGACATATGTATTTCTGAGTCAGGTAAGTTAGGTAGGTGAGTAAATAAATGCAAACAGACAAGACAAGAGACAGCGATGGTAATGAACACAAAAGTTTGGGGGACCCCATAATTCGGGTGAGGAAAGGAACAACACAGGCTCGTGCCTGTCAAACATGATGACAGTGAGAATCTAGTCCTCACTACTTGACTGCCATCACTGTCCCATTACTCAGCTGGTGGATGGAATGCTTCACATCTCCTCCTTTTACATACCATGAAGGAGAGCAGCATAGGTGTACACCAATGGTACTGTGCACAACCCTATGCACCAACCCTGGCATCTCTTGGCAGGTTATTAAATCGCCACCTCTGCCACTGCTCCCAGAGGATACCACAGCACCAGTAGCTGGGGCAGTACTACTTGAGGGTGCAGGTAGTGCAGGGGCAGCAGAGGTAGTGCTGTCAGGTTGGGTCCCAGATGAGCTGGGCATTGGTGCTGTAGCTGGAGTGGGTGAAGGCTGATCCACTGGGGCTGGCCTACCTCATTCTGCTGTGAAGCATTTAGTAATTTGGTACAAATGGATGACATGCAGACATTTTGATGACACATAATAGAAAATAAGAAAAGAGAGATAAGGGTTGAGGTGAGAGGAAAAAAAAGATAAAATTAGCACCATCATATGTGCCATACAATGTATTAATACAATTATACAACTATTTTATCTGAAAGTATTTAATTTACGTATACATCCTAACAACTGCACGCTATAACTACAGATTGCAGAAAGTAATCTTTGAAATGTGCATATCCTGCACATATGCTTACTCCAATTAAACCGATTACAGTTAACAGCAGGGCATTTATGCCAGTTGTACAGGGTTTAAGTTAATGTAATATTATTAAAGAAATGCATTATTATATAGTTGTTACTCATTGTATTCGAACCCCACAACCTCTGACTACAGTCCTATACTTGAATCTTAAAGTAGGTGTGTGCTACCGACTAATGCAGGCATATTTACTTTCACAGTTGGGATATGCATGCACAGTTTGCTGCAACTGTACAAAAAAATCAAAAACATCTGTCTTTAACTTTTAACGCTGCAATAATACTTCTCTTGTGCTGCATACATACCACTTGCTTCCCTCAGTCTATTCAATCAATCAGCATGAACCCATCTATTGAACTCTCTTTTGGCATTAGCTGTGGAAAGAACAGGAAAGAACAGAAGAGCATTATGCATACCAGTTTTGCCTATATTTAGTTTTCTGTGTATTACAAACACTCTATTATCATACTTACACAGCTTTGGGATGTCAGCAATTTGAAATTAATTCAACCACTTGTTGAGGGTATCCTTTTTGTGCCTCTGTAGGCCATTAAAATGATGCCTATACTGTTCTCCAGTGAGTGGGATCCAGTAGCACTGGATACAACCTGAGCCAAAGTACTCCAAGCCCCAGACTTCTACTAGAACCCAGAACAGTCCCCCTGCAGAAGCCTTTGGCTGTGGCACTTTAGCAGGAGTCCAATAAATATCCTGGATTCCTGAAAACCCCACCTCTCTGTCCTAAACTGGGAAGATTCCCCTCTAACTGCAGAGATGTCTATCTACTGAAATAGAGCAATGGCAACTAATGTTTTCCTGCCAATTCCTGTTGTCACATTTACTGGTAGTGCACAAACCTTTGCAACAATGCCAACTGCATTTGCACAATGTTAAGTGGAGGGCAGCAGTGCCAAGCAGGGAGAAAAAATATTTAAAATTGGAAGGTTAATCTGACACTTGACCTTAGTTTGAGGGGTGTTTACTGTTGTAGCCTGGGAATATGTACTGAAAATTGGAAGGTACCTCTTAGTTGAGTTAAGTTTGCAGACATGCATGGGGGCATAAATGGCATTACCTGACACATGTGTTTTTGGCTTTATGCACTGGTAATATTGATTGCTAATGTGTGGGATTCAAACCTAGGCATAAGGGACAAAATATTTTCTTCCACAGTAGTGATTTTCCATCTTTGCCACAGAAGAAGTACTGCTCACACATAGTCAGGAATCATTCTTAAATACAGTTGACAGTTTGAGGTCTTACACTGGTATGTGTGTGACCTGACAAAGTTCTTATATATACATCCAGTTGTGAATGTGTCTTATTTAATTAAGAAGGCCATTCAAGTCCAGATAGCACAATCATACTTATAGAAATATAGTCGACAATATACCCTCACTCATACATATGAAAACACAATAAGGGTGTCTTATCCCCCATATATATATATATATATATATATATATATATATATATATATATATATATATATAATTCATATCAGTTCCACTATCTAAAGTGTTATAAGTGAGAGGGAATATAATTGGAGATCGAATAGCAGTTAAAATATGTGGAATATCCTCTATAAAAGCACAGGACCACGTGTATGGCAGCCCTGCATTTAAAATCTGTTGCCACAATAATGTTGAAATAATACTTGCTTATTTTTTAGTTAATTGCTATAAACTGCACTGTCACAACAGTCACAATAGGTTACATACCCTGTACTTGAACCTAGGACCATCTGTATTACAGGCCTACATTTACACCTGCTGCCACAGGACTAGTTAAACAACAGTTCCATAATTACCTACTCATTCTTAAGTTCTCTGTGTTAACCACCATGCAATGCCTGTTAGAGTGTTTGTGCAGTGCCCAGCAGAATTAATTTAATGTTTCAATTTTCAGTGATAGACTATGCCCTATCTGCAGGTGTTCAATGACTGCAGGTGTTGGGAAACTTTGCTAACTACCTCACAATGCCACTAAGGGGTGTTGCAAAGTGTAAAGCACAAATTGCAACAATGTATCCTTTGTATCCTTTTTGATATTTACACTTTTACCAGTGCTCTGTCTGCAGGTGCTCTGTCTACTTCCTGTGTGGGCCACTAGTCCAGGCTTGTGCACTGCTATGCGTCATGCAAACAAGATAAGCACAGTCAAATCTGACATTCATTTTCTCCATTTCCTTTGTTTGCGCTAAGCTGCACACAGTGCAAACACTGGCAACAAAAAAATAAATAAATAAAAGGGAAAAGCAGTTGAAATGAAGAAAAGCAACCTATGAAATAAACATTACAAAATGTTTATTAGTAAATGTGAAATATTACTACATTGGTTTTGATTTGAACTCTCACTCCAATGACCCTTCAGAAAGGCAACTATGTAGCTAGGAAACCTGAAGGTGAGGAGACTTGTTTCTGTGGAGAACTCAGAAGAGACTATGACTTTGGGATATATCTGCACAGAAGACTACTGAACTTGAAAAGTTATGCTTGCATTTTTCAGCTATATGCTGCAGATGCTGAAATGTCAGTAAGAAAAATCTGTCTCATGTTTATATATATATATATATATATATGTGTGTATATATATATATATATATATATATATATATATATATATATATATATATATATATTAATTAGCAAATGCTACTGTTATCTGTATACATTGCTTAGAAGTGTACTGATGGCATGGGCATGTTTGTCAGGGCATTTCACAGGTATACATGATTGGAAATATATTAAAATGTGATGTGCTGTGTTAAATCTGTTCACGTTTCAGGGCTAGTTCATCTGATAGCACTTTTAGCATTTCACTGATGGTTTGTTAGCAAAATTGTCATTTGCCTGGTCTTTTGAGGGTGGAGGAGCCAAGATACATTTCTGTTTTGCCACAAACAAGGATATGCTGCTACTGTTAATCTCCCTTGTTTTGCATCCAGCCTTGCTTTGTGTGTGAATGTAATATGTTATAGCCACACAATTCCTGTTGTTCATATTTCACATATTTAGATTGCTTTATGTTTCGCCAGTGGGTAATACTGAAATGCTACCTTTTCTGTTCTGGGAACAGGAATGTTTAGTTACATGATACTTAAGTGTATTATCATCCATCTGTTGTGTTTTAGGACACCTAGGACTATGGCACCCAGGCATTTCAATCCCCCAAAAAACACCTTTCCCTGACCTTGACTATCATGTCACTGTGGAAGCCTTTAGGTGATATGTTGCCTTTCTGCATGAAAGGGGATGTGGAGATATGTCAATATGTCAGGCATAATACAAATATGGCATCAGATAGTTGCAGATATGAATGCAGTAAGCTGCTGCAGCAGGACATATGATCAGGTGCACCATAAGGCCACTGACATGATTTCATCTGCATAGAGGACAGCAGCTGCTATGGCCCATAATTGGATGGGTACTGAGGGGAAATATACAGCCTTCACTAACAGCAAATGAAGAGTTCCTGTCCACTGTCAGGGATCCAGGCAGCTTTCTGGAAAATACACAACAGCGTGTCCTTGACATCGGTGCTACTGTATCAGGGACAGCAAGTATGTCCAGGAAGAGCTTCCAGGTAGGCTTATGTATCTCAATTGTTAAGTACTCTTGTATAGTAAAATATTTACATCAATATGTTAGTTCTGTTTAACAAGAAATTGGTTGGGAGGGAATTGTAGATTGCTACAGTTAACACATTCTGATTGCACATGGGCTTAGGTTGGACTTGTCATCCAAGTTCTTGTTGAAAGCATAGTTAATAAACATATAAAGGAATAACAAGTTTTACTCTCTGTGGAACTGTTAATTGTGATGATGCTGTCTTTACCTTTTGCTTAACTTCTTCCAGGACCATCCAGCATAAGGAGCCTACAATCATCTGCACATGGTAAACCAAATATTTTTATGTCAGTACTGTTTAGTTTGTGATGTTGGTGTCAGGACTGTTGTGCATATTCCTGTACTGTCTGTAACAGTGACACCTCTGTTAATTTGTTAGTATATATTGGACTATAGTAGTGTGGGTATTAATGTTTTCCTATGTTTGTTGTTTATTATCACAGGTGATCCTGAAAACGGAAGTGCACGACTTTTTTCACCTGATGTCAGAGTATCAGCAGAGTGTGATGATGATGATGACAAACAGAGGCAGTTGTGGGGCACAGAGGTTGAATCAGACAATGAGGTTGACATTCAGCCATCCCCCATAATTCCATTAGACACAGCCAGTACGCCTACATCTACCCATTCCAGTTAGCCCTCAGATATTGGCAAGGTGGAGGGTGAGACCATTGATCAGGGAAGTGTGGCTACTGTGGCTTCAGTGCCTGCTGACTCTGGCTGTAGCCAAAGTGTGGGTGAGGTGCCACACAGGAGGGTTGTTAGGGGTGCGCAGAGGAGGCCTGCTGTCCATCCTTCACCTGATCCAGGTATCTCTTCCCATGCCACTCGATGTATGTTTAGGGACATTATGGAGGCATAAGCATGTTCCCACAGGTTGGCCAGAGAAATGCTTAGGGTTGTAGATGTAGCACAGGCTGACATGTATGACTGCCACCATTGTATTACCGATTCAATGGATTGGATGAATGAGAAGTTAGAACTGGAGGTGTCTGTGATAAAACGTCTGCTGGGAGGAGAACAGCATCCTTGTGGGTGTAGGTCAGCCACATCATCTGCTATTAGCCAATGTGGCCATGGCCAATCACACTCCCATAGTGACAGTACTTCCACTGCTCCATCAGTGGTTGAGGTGTCCACACCCAAATGTGGCAGGTCATGGGGTTGTGGTCCTGGGCATCCTTGTGATGGTAGCTCATCCAGCAGACATCAGTCACATTCAGGTAGCAGCAGTTCATCAGGCCATGGATGTGGAAATGCCAGTGCAACTCCTGGCAGAGCCAGTTTTCTTGGTCAGGTACGACAACCATGAACTGCCACCTCTACCATGCATGGCTCACACCTGGCCAACATACCAAGATGTAGAGCTATCACAGAGCTTGGTTGTGTTCATGCAGACATTCAAACACCAATTTCACTTGGAAGACCCATATAAACACACACACACAACAGTTACTTGCTTCAGCTGTGAAGCTTAAAACTCATCTTGTCTCACTGGCCATTTGTTACTTTATCCAAATGTCTGTTTGATTCTCTTTCTTAATCACACACACTCACCAACCTTTTGCATCAGCTTAGGCTTCCTGCCCCCCCCCCCACACACACACACACACACACACAACACCCTGTGCAAGTGACAATAACTGTGATATGTTCGTTTTCTATCGTTTTGTTTCAGGGATACATAACATTTGTGTCTGATGCTCAGTGTGCATCGCTGACTTAGTGCTTAGTATATCTGCATTTGTGATATTGAATTGGTAATTGTAACTTTGACTTATATTGGTCTTGGAAAGTTAGCTGATAGCATCAAACATTTTTGAATAAGTATTGTTAATGATCTGGGGAGGGTTGTGAAGTTTGTAACTGAAATGTGTTTCATTACTTTCTACCTTCTCCCTTTAATGATTTTACAGTACAAATGTATGGTGGTAAACTGATGATATTCGGTGACCATCAATATATTTGAGAGGTATGACTGAGTGAATCTTTTATGGCCAAGGCTTACTACTTGACAATGGGCACATATAAGTCACATAAGTCTCTGCTGTCACATGTTAAAGTCATTTCTGTACAAATCATCCACCTTTTACTTGCTTATACTACCAAGTAACAACATGCAAGTATATGCCATTCATTTGTATTATTACGCAATACACACCAGGTTCAACACTTAGCTTGTAAATCCAGCAGTTGCAACAATTTTAGTTTAGGGCTGACTCTGTTTGATGCTAGCAGTACACAGCCATTACATGGGTAGGTAAGGGCTGTCAAAGTTGCCTGACATCAATGTTACTATATGCATGTGCATAGGAGGAAGGTTTTTAGCTCCTTAGGTAGTGAGTGAGTGTGTTATGCATTGCCTCTCAGGCAATGTAAGGGCATATTGATCACACCTATGTCTGCCTACACTTACAGCAGCTGCTGTTTCCCCCTCTGACTCCTCACCTGTGTGTGGCTGTGGTGACCTTGCCATTGGTGGTAAGATGTGTGCCCCTTCCCCTTGGTGATCCTGCTGAAGCTGTTTTCTCAGGATGATGTTGTGTAGCATGGCACATACAGTGAATATTTCAGTACATGTACATGGATTGTACTGCAGAGCTTTCCCAGATGTATTTAGGCACTGGAACCATGACTTCAGCAGCCCATATTTTATGATATTTCTGGTTTGAGAGTGTGTCTTATTATGACATTCTTCAGCGGGTGTGTGTGCATTTCTGATGGGCATCATCAGCCATGGTTCCAGTGCAGAACCTGCATTCCCCAGTAAATGACCCTGTGGGATATCCCCCTAGTGAACATCTGATACAGTTCGGAGGTGTGCCAGATATGTGAGTCACGGTAACTGCCTAGGTTGCCAGCACACACACATTCAAGATGATTCTCTTGGCATTGCACATGACTTGGCAGTTAACAGAGTGGAAACCCTTTAATTTATGTAGAGCCTTCCCTGTCCCCCTGGTGGTGCCTTGATTTCTATATGTGGGCAATCTATGGCACTCAGTACTTCAGGGTAGTGTACTACTGGGTAGAACTCCTGCATATTTCTGGCCCTGTCCTCAGGACTACAGAGAAAATATATGTGGTTACTGGCATGTTGGAGCATGCCATTCAGGAATTGATGGAGGATCCTGGATGCTAATGTCTATGACACCACCAGCATGTCCCCTGTTGGTTTCTGAAAGTACCTATAGCTAAAATTCTTTGTCTCCACTGGTATGGGCTCCTCTCAGTTTGTTTTGCCTCTGAGCTAATGATGACAGCGGCTGCAGATGTCCTGTAGTGTGACTATATCCACCCTGTAGTGTTCTACAATTCCAAGTCATGTACATACTGATAAATTAAATGGGGTTTGAAAACTCTTCTTCTTCTTGACCTTCATCTATTAGCAGCAGCAGCAGCAGCAGCAGCAGCATAGACTTCAGCCTGTTGCACATACACATGAATTAAAGCAGCAGCAGTCCTTAACTTTATTTCTGTGTAGACTACTTTTTGTGGCTGTATTCCAATAGGTTTTGGAACTCACAAGGAAAACCAGCACTGATAGCCAATAAAACAATCGAAAAATGAGAGATGTAATCATGCAACAAATTCACCAAACAAACACCTCTGTCTCCAATGGTATTCTGCAAAGACACAATCCAAAAGTACAGTTTAATCTTTTATTAAAAATAGGAGTTGAGCGCTTTCATACACAGGACTTTTTCAAAACTGCTTTGAAAAACAACATATAAAATTAAAAACCTCATTCCATCCAATCATTTTTAATCATTTCAATAGCTGACCAATCTTAAAACAACAGAAAGTACAAGGTCATACAAGTTCATTAAAACTACTTTAAAGAATGTACAAAATTAAATATCCTGTTCCACTCAATCATTTTAGAGCATTCCGTTAACTGACCAATCGTAACAGAACAGAAAATAGTGTTCTAAAACTAGAATGTATTACATTAAATGTATAAATAAACCAGTTTAAATAAATTTAAATAAATTGTTGTTTATATTTTAACAAAGGGACCATACCTCTCAATTGCACAGATTTTCACAGAATGCCCAGATTTCTGCCTCATCTTTTTGGTCCGTTTTTCACGAATTGTGGTTTTCTAGAAAATCACTGGCAAATAACTGAAGTCAGAAAATAATGACAGACATTTGACTTTCCAAATTCATGTCCTTCAGGAAATTCATGCTAATGCAAAACCTGTTATCCTATCAACTTTATAATTTGTAAGAGCAATATTTAAACATTGTCCCTATTTTTGGGCCTTTGTTCCCCCCCCCCCCCATTATTTATGGCTTTGTCCAAATTTCTTGCTCTAAGAGGTTGAGGGGTATGATTAGGCAATGGAGCAATAGCCATTAATGCCAGAAAAGGTATGAGCATCAAGCTTCAACTGCCAAATCAGTTCTTACTTGTTTAAATACTCTTTTCTACTGCCCTGATTGTTCTGAAACATTGACATTTTCTAAAATAAAAAAAAAAATTCTTAAAATCTTTTCACACTCTCAAGTGTTTAAAAAGCACACTAATAGGTTTACCCGTCCTTAAATCAAGACAGTGCTCGTAAATTAATTTTTTCAGTTGGCATTCAGTTTACCTATGTAAAATGCCTCGCAAGAGATGCATTGACTTAGGTAAACCACTGCTTTGGTACAAGAGTCAAAATTCCCAGGACACATTATACTTCTGAGATAGTTCCTAACAAAAGTGCTTTTAACATCTAAAATGTAGTGGCATTGTTTGCATCTGCCACATTTGTTCATTTTACATTTAATCTTGTCACTAGTTCTAGGAAAAAGTTCAAAACTTTACTTGATGCTATTGGCCCTCCTAAAGAAGATAGTTGGTACAAAGTCCAACTTCACTAAAAGCCCCTCTGAAAAGTTTCTTTTCCAGTTTTTATATAAAATGTTTCTAATATGCTCAGCTCCATTTGTAAATATACATATTAAAGCTCTCCCAATATTGTAAGTAACATTATTCACTTATTCAAAGAAAAAGAATGGTCTAAAAATTGCCTGGTAATTAAAACTTCTCCTCAAATAAACATATTATTTACATTCTTTTAAAACTCTGGTGGGGTAACCCCTTACCAAACACATTTTTTCTAACTTTAGAACTTTGTTTTCAAAAATAGAATTTTACGAGATAATTCTAATCATCTGTCCTTTTACTATGGATTTCTTTTGGTGTAGTGGATGTTGACTGAACCAATGCAAATAGCCATTTAAAAAGTCACTTTTCTATCAACCATAGATTGAAAAGTACCTGTGCTTTTATATTTGTAAAGTGTAACATCTGAAAAATTAGTGGTCTCTTTTGAATGTTCATAGGAAAACTGTAAAAAGTGGTTAGAGTTATTTAACCCTTTGAAAAATTCTTCCATGGTACCATAGTCACCCACCCACAATATAAAAATGTCATCCTGGTACCTAACATACAACTTAATGTTGGAAATATATTTGCTGTTGAACACATATAACTGCTCCCATTCGGTGAGCACTAGATTGGCATACAGCAGAGCTATAGCTGTACAGAAACCTGTGAGTGCTGTAAGAGGAGTGTGAGATCTATATTCCAGTTTTGGAAGAAGTACATTTTTACAAAGGGAAAATATAAGCAGCAAAGTGCATGTGTCTGTGAATATTTTTAGCATAAATTTTGTTATGTCAGGATCCTATTAACTATATTATTAGTATGCACACTAAAGATAAGGGAGGGATCCAGAGTAAGGCCTAAGTTTTTATATTCTGACACACTGAAAATATTATTGTCAAAGTTGTCAGTAGTTGTAAAATGTGACAGTTTTGGCTGTTTGTATGGGGTGGAGAAGTCTTTCATCATTAATGCAGAGGTTGTTAATCTCTGCCTAGGTGCAGAAGTTGGAAAAGGACTGTTGCTGTTGACTTTTAAGGGAAAGGGGATATGTGTGATTCTAGTAGTAGTACATTGATGTTCATTGAGGGTCTTCTATGAGGTCATTAATAAATGATAAAAGCAGAATGGGCCCTATCACTGATCCTTCTGAGACACTTATATTGAGGATGCCATTTGTTGGTTGTTGTTAGATTGAACCTTAAATGTTCTTTTAATATTCTGCTCATTGTTTGACAGTTTCCTCAGAAAACAAACTATTCTGTCTCTTATTATTAAATCATGTAACTTACAAAATTTACAATCTTTCATTCAGTTCTCTAGGTCTATGATATAAGAAGCTAACATTTCTGAGTTCCTTAAAGAACAACTTGTGAATAAATGGCAAGCTTTTTCTAGAATCACAACACTTCACGAACTTCTTCACAATTGCTGCTCTTTTGTCCTACTCTTTTTCAAGAAAAGTAAAAATGCTAAATGCCTTCATGCTTTTTCCCCTGTGACAATCATATATAAGTTATACTGCACCTTTTCAGGCTCCTTGGATATTCTACTTGCAGTGGAGACTACTGAATCCAGTTGTTATGGTTTCCTGGTTAATGTCCATGCAGCAAATGATTCCTTCTTCATTACATCTGTATCATTATTCTAAATGTGAATTAATCTTCTGCAAATTTATTTCTCTGTTTCTGTTATCACGTAAAATTTGCATATTCATCTACATGGTCGATAAATAACATAGAAAATGTGGATGTTATATGAGTCTCCATGAGGTATTTATTGCACCTGCTAGTAGAAAGAAATGCACTGTATCACATGCAATTTCTTGCCGCTAGCAATTAGAATATTTCAAGATATATGCCCGATACACTACAATATTGTTAAGCAAAGTGAAATGGTAGCACATACACACACACTCACAGAAACACACACACACAAACACACACACACACACACACACACACACACACACACACACACACACACACACCCCGGCATAAGTAGGAGTGAGCATGAAAATGAGTGTTTGACTGAAAGGTGATAGGGGTTGGTGTGCATGTGTATTTCTGGTTTAGGGTAAAGGGTAGGTAAGGGGATAGATTTACTGTTTTGCATGTTTGATGTGTGTGTGTGTGTGTGTGTGTGTGTGTGTGTGTGTGTGTGTGTGTGTGTGTGTGTGTGTGTGTGTGTGTGTGTGTGTGTATGTTCTGTTTCTTTTTGTCTTGTGTAGTGGTACTGTTAGGGAAGTGACCAGGGGTTCAAGAAGAAGTAATGTAATGTGTAATGCAGGGTGCTTCACAAAGCCCCCCTGTTCATCTTTCTCATGTGTGTTAACCTTAACATTGCCCCTAACCTTAGCCCTACACATTATATTACTAAAAAACCTTTTCCCTAACAGTATGACTACCAAAACAACACTTGATCTTGGACTTGTATTGGGGTATTTTTAGTTGGATTGAATTATTAATTTTGTGATTCAATGTTATAAGTTTTCATTGTTTTGTGCTATCAGTGTTTTATTTATTTGTTTGATAGTTTCATGTTCAATATTTTGAGTTTTAGACATTTCATGATGTGTGTGTGTGTGTTTATAAACACACACACACACACACACACACACACACACACACATATATATATATATATATATATATATATATATATATATATATATATATATATATACACGTGTGTGTGTGTGTTTTCCTCCAAGATAATATATATATATATATATATATATATATATATATATATATATATATATATGTATATATGTTACTGCTATTATGCAGTCTCAGAGTTGGTATATGTAAGTATCTGAGAGCATGGGGATGCAGGGGGCTTACCCCCATTGCAAAAACAATGATTTTTTTACTTGCATGCTTCATGTTTATTTTTGAAACATGAATGTTAGATTCAAAACATGAATATTATTCTGTCAGCAATATGTGTGCCACAATCAATTTTTGTCAAGCAAAGCTGCTACAATGTTTTGCAGACTAATCATCTTACAACTAGCCATATCTCCAGCTATGTCTAAGTTTTTCTTTTTTAAATAAAAAGATGTAGACAAAGCTCTGAGCAGCTTTTTATTAAAGAAAAGTGAGAGCTTTAAGCCTTTATGACACAAGACGTCTTCAGACTAGAATCTTCAAATAACAAATTCACTTAAGGACGTGCATCAATAGTCACATGATCTACAAACTACCAATGAAATGCCACAATCAATATAAAAAACTGATATGCGCAATATATGAAAACTATAAACAATATTTGTAGTCCTTAGTGTTTACTCCACCAGCTCTGTGACACATAGATCAATCCCACATGGCATTTCCAGCATGAGGTTGTCAAATAAAGTCCTCAACTGTAGGCATCAGCTTTGCTTAAGTTCCATTCTGCATCAAAATCTTTGCATGGGCTTTTGGCTACATTTATGAAAGACTCTGACTCTAGGAACCACATATCCACTGACAGAGTCCATGCTCTTCTCACTGTGATATTTCTTAGGAACCATTTCCAGTGTTTCTTCTTCCAAGCTATAGACTTTTTACACAAAACCTATTCCACTTAATTATTTAATTTACATAATTAGCTGCCTTACTAAAGTGCTGTGAGAATTTTACAGGTACGACACTCCAACACACATTTAAATCCATGCACTCCATTTTCTAAACACAATCAGGGGGATTCAATAAAGCTTGCACGATGATTTTTACCGTGTGCATGTCATGAAATGATGCGCAAACTGCCTCAAAAACTTTTAGATTCAGTAAATTCCGCTTTGCGGAGTGCACTCACATGCAAATATGGAAACTTTTGTGGCATGCAAATTACAGCACAAGTAGCTGAACTTTATGCAAATTAACACAGTGGAGAGATTCAACATCCTCTAAAGCAACTGTGTAGACTCCATGTTCATGTTAGCCATGTATTCCAAAACTTTCTGAACGCAGCCATCGAAAGGAGTCTACATAGAAACAAGAGCAAGTAAAAACTCTTATATTTGTATAGAACTGCCCTTAACATGTAACACAACAGATATTCTGACCTAATTATGCAGGGTGGATGCTAGAAAATCAGTGTAACAATCATAATAATTTCATTTTAAGTGCCATGACATAAATGCAGCTTCACTCCCCCACCTCCAAATGAAGAATATACTTCTAAGTAATGTTGTGTCTTTCGGCTTTTTCCGGTTAGGGGTCACCACAGCGGAACTCCGGTCCACTAATGATTGGTAGTTGATTTTTACGTGCCGAGTTACCAGCCCTGATGCACAACCTTCAACGAAGGTAAGCCCATTCACACATGTCTCCACACACAAGACGCTCTAGCTGAGAATCGAACCGGACAGCATCTTACTGTGAGGCGACAATGCTACCGCAGCACCACCACCGCAGATATACTTCTAAGTAATACAGGCTGCAATACAGGCTGCTAAAATGTGTAAACCTCTGTGAAACAGAGTATTATACTGTAATGAAGCATATGGAGGATGTAGCTGATGGATTACAGTATTCTTCCATTACAATACTGGGTTCCCGTGCAGTTTCTCTGCTTACACGGTTGCTAACCATGTAGATTCTGGGCTGTTAGCATGGTAAAGATGTAAATGAGGTCAAAACTCATTAGAATTGTTGAATCTCATTAAAGAATAACCATGTAGGGATGTTCACTTTGTGTAGGCACTTTCACAGTGTTCGTGTTGAATGCATGGCAACAGTGAATGCTGCCATCAGGGGGGGTATCAGGTTACACTTGCAGAGGTGAACATGTAGGGCTGTGAAGGGTGAAAGTGTATGTAAGCAGCGCACAATTCCCAATTTCTGTGTCATCCTCATTATTTGTTTGTTAAAATGCGTGGTCTTTGTCTGGTTTACCTTTTTTTTTTTAACTTGGCCATTGTTTGCATGATACTGTGCTTTACTCAACCATGAGAAACAGAGGAATGAATGGCAGTATTCTCTGTGTTGCTATGTAACTATTCCTGTGGCAGCACATGTATGTGTTAGGGCTGGAATATAGATGGCCCTGGGTTCGACTACAGGGTGTGTAACCTTTCCTTCACTTTTTATGATCTGTGTTTAAGCGATATCACAAAAACAGAGGAAATATCAGTTTTGCCTATGCTTACCTTATTTATGCAAAGGTGCACAGAGGTGTGCATAGCACACTAATGAGCAAGTAACAGTGTGTTTAATAGATGCTAATTATAGCATAAGCAGGCAAATTGCATGTTAATTAACCAATCCAACATGGTGGAGCTATTCAACAATATATAAAGTATCTATGTAGCCTCCGTCCTGGTTTTTCCTTTATTCTTCAATACCACTGTAGTAGAAACAAGGAAATATTAACTGACACAATGCTAGGGGGTGCTGCAATTATTCTACATCTGCATGTGCTAGAGGTTGAAGCCAGTGCTGCTGGTTCTGTTGACAATAGGCCTAGGCCAAGAAGGGGAAGAGTGTTCATGCCCAGGGTAACCTTCCAGGTGCTACATAAGCTAGAGATTGTACAGCACTACAGGGTAGACAGGGACACATTACAACAACTCTGTGAGCTCTACACCCTCAAGTCAGAGTCAGAGCCAACTGAGGGGAACCCATTTCAGTGGAAACTAAGGTATGTGTAGCCCTTAAAATATTTGCTACTGGTACCTTTCAAAGACCAACTGGGGACATGATGGGTGTGTCACAAGCATCAGCCTCTAGGATCCTCCAACATTTTCTGAATGCTATGCTCATACATGCCAGTGAGCACATATTTTTCCCCCATACTTCTAAAGAGAGAGCCAGCAATATGGAACTGTTTTACTGTGTAGCGCACTACCCTGAAGTACTGGGTGCATAGATTGCACTCATGTACATATTAAGGCACCACCTGGTGAGCCACGTAGAATCTACATTAACTGCAAGGGATACCACTCCATCAACTGCCAAGTCATGTTTAATGCCCAGGGAATTATCTTGAATGTGTGTGCTGGTGGCAACCCTGGCAGTTATCATGACTCCCATATCTGGTGCACATCACAGCTGGACCAGATGTTTGCTAGGGGGGACATCCCACAGTGGCATTTACTAGGGAATGCTGGCTATGTCCTGGAACCATGGCTGATGACACCCATCAGAAATGCACACACACCCAGTGAAGAACACCATAATGAGGTACACACTCAAAGTAGAAACATTATAGAGCATGTGTCTGGGCTTCTGAAGTCACTGTTCCGCTGCCTAGATATATCCAGTAGGCATGCTCAGTATGCCCTTGCTTTGTCTAATAAGAGACAATGCATAGCACATTCACTGACCACCTAGGGACCGAATACCTTTCTCCTACTCACACATATAGTACAATTGATGCCAGGCAATTCACACAACCTTTACCTCCCCATGTATTGGCTGTGTACCGCTTGCATCAGACAGAGTCAGCCCTGAAATAAAGGTATGTCAACTGCTGCATTTGCAAGGCAAGTCCTGAACCTAGAGTGTATTCTTTAATAATATTATGGCATATCCTTGTATTTCCTAACTTGGTACAGTAAGTAAGTAAATTGTGGTGGGTCTGTACAGAAAGTACCTTAAAATGTGACACCAGACACTTATATTACTTATATTATTTCATTAGCAATTAGTAAAACTCAGGCATGGAAGATTCACACAGTCATACCTCTGAAGAATTCTGATGTCCCCTGCATGCCCTCAGTTTAGCACCATACCTTTGTACTGATAAATCGTTAAAGACAGAAGTTAGAAAGTAATGATACACATTGCAGTTTCAGACTTCAGACTTGTTTGTGTCACAACAGTAACTGAGTCCCCTCCCTCAAAAGAAGAGCATAACTTTGTTCCTGCCATAAGAGTAACTCAGCTATGCAACCCCCAAAAGAACAGTATATACTTGTTTGTGCATCCAACCTGGACTTCATTTGTTGGCAACTGCATATCATATTATCACCGGTTAATATCCTCTCACATGTTAAGGCCAATGATATAGAATGTCTTACACACTGCATGTGTTAGATAACTGATGAATGATCAAGATACACAGAAAGGTAAGGTGTAGATTTGTAAGCATAATTATGACAGGTTGTGTGATCACTAACTGATCTATATCCAATTATAGTAAAGAGAATTAAATGTACAAATCGCAGCTGATGGCTTGATAGCAGTGTACATTCTGATGCAATTGCTTGTGTGAAGAATGACATCATTTTGTTGATGCAAAGCTATTTGTGTTGCAAAGGGGACTAAAAAATCCCCCCTGTTTTCTGAAGCTGTACTGGTGTGAAGGCTCAAATCCTGACATATGTATAAATTTGTGATGTGTACTATCAAGTTTTACTGTGCTTTTACAGAGTTTGCATATGTGTTCCTTAGTTTTAGTATATTTTCCTCTTTGTCTTCTTTTAATTCCACTTTTGCATGATGCTCTGCATCCAGAAAAAGCATTTGGCTAAGCTTACCTTGTTTGCACGAAGTGCAACATTACAGAAATGAGAAAAACAGATTGCGTAGAAAGCAGACACCCAAAAATAGAAAACGGATACATTCAATTAATACTCTTAGACATCACGAAAAATTGGCCTGGAGTACAGATGGGACTGGCATATAGTAGAAAACATTAGCAATGTGCCTTGTATTTGATCAATGCTTCCCTGCATGCAAACAGGCCTATCTCGCATGCATGTACACTTTGTTAACCATTGTGCAAATCCAATGTTTGTTGTGCTATGTAATTGTGTATATATATATATATATATATATGATATTTTATTGTTCTCCTCTTCACACGTGTCTTCATGATGCACATGATTCTTTCAAATTCTCTATACAATTCTCCATACAACAGATTGTTTTGTGGTCACCCCTCTCTCTGAAGGTGACAGTCCAACTTCAGCAACATTTGTATGTTTTATTCTGGAAGAAACGGATAGCTATAGTTCTTTCCTGCATCCTTCATGAACATTCCTGCTTTGTTTTCACTTTGTCCGTTCCCCTGCTTGCTCCCCATTTCACCACTTTCCTGTCTTCCCCATTTCTTTTCTTTAAAGCATAATTGCACGATGGTGCACAGTATGCACCAACAAGAAGCAAAGGTAAAAAGCAGCAATATAAGTAGATATATTTAAAGTATCATACATGCTTGTAAAATTATTACTTTCACCCATATTCAGAGTACCATCTGTCTCCAACAACAATGCATTAACACTTGCTGCCACAGAGTCAGTTAGATAGCAAATGTATTTAATACATTCAGCAGTAAGTAACACAGTTTAGGAAAGATTTCCCAGTTCCCTGTGCTTGCTCTCCATATCACTAATGTTGTATCGTCTTCATTAAATTTCTATGAAGCAGCATTGCGCGAGCCACTATAATGTTTTATAAAGCATTATTGCATGATACTCATTTAGTCTTCTACAGCAGTAGTGCACAATATTGCATAATGCTACACATCATGCAGCATCGATAAGCAACTCTACTAACAAAAGAATGTAATGTATTACCTATAGCTAAACCATTTGCCCCAAAAGGAACTTACCACTGCATTAAGTGCATTCATTTCTGCAGCCAAGGATTCACTTAACTAGCAGGTGTATACAACAGCAGTTAAGCCTGCCATTTGCTCTACAGTCTCTAAAATACACCTGCTAATCTTCTGAGTCTGTAGCACCACCTGTTAATGGAGTGATACATGTATTTTTTTTTGTTTGGATGGTACTTGGTTCGAATCCAGGTGTATGTTAACAGTGCCAAATAATTCTACGTGTACTTGTATGCATATGCATACACTTAAGCGAATACACTCCATGCAGGCTCTGAGTGGAACCTACACGGAGTTTATTGAACCCGACAGAATATTTTAATATATATATATATATATATATATATATATATATATATATGTATACACACACACACACACACACACACACACACACACACACACATATCCACCCACCCTACACACACACACACACACACAGACACACACACACACACACACACACACACACACACAAACATTTTTATGTCTCCTGTTTTAGCATCTTCTGCAGCACCATTTTGCAGCCTTAGTATTACTATGGCAGCTACTGATAGGAAAATCATTCCCTCTCTTATTAAGAAAAAGCTGGAAAGAATCTGACAATCCAGTTTAGGAACCAAACAATTTGTCATATCATTCCCATTTTGCTGACAATCCATAAAGCAAATACTGTCTTATATCCCCATGGACATTTTGGGTCCTCGGTCATTCACTGTGAGACATTGCGTTAATTCTCTTCCACTTATCTGACTTTGCAGACCACACAGGTTATTTTTTGAATCACAATATAAACTAAGATTTCCTGCTCCTACTCCATTTATACTTTTATTACTAATGACATCTCATGAAGGAAGAAACAGTAGTAAATATTGTGAGAAGCAAAGCTGATGGTTCTGATTATATTTTGAAAAAAATATATATAGAATTTTTTAAGAACTAGTGTGTCTATAACAATGTGTGTTTTATTTGCAGACTAGCAGGATAAATATATAACTGACAAGAAGAAATTTAATAATTTAGGTAAAGTAATACATTAGTTATTGATGCCAGAATGAAGATTACATTAATTAAAAGCTAGCTGCAATAAATGAGTCATTGTAGCCCTCTAAAACATGTTTAGTTTTGGGGAGCTCTCAAAGCCAATCAGCTAGTATATTACAAAAATAAGTTTCTGAAAAAGCAAAGAAATAGTTTCAGGGGGTTCAAGCTGCACCTTAGACTTGGAACTACCCCAGACTCTGGGAAGCAGTGCACAGGAGTGCAACAGAAAAATAACTACCCCAAACTATTTCAGTTAATGGGACCCAGTATGAGGTAGGACAAGGTAGTTAAGGAAAAGAAATTTCTATATGATCCATGATCAAATCTGCTGTCAGTGATAGCTCAGAAAGACTGACATGCTATGATGAAAATGGAATGTGTGAGTCTGTAGTCAGGCCAAAGTTTTGGTCTAACTCTACATGACCAAGCTCATACTCCAGAACCCTCATGTAAAGGCAGTTGCTGTTGTCAAGGTGTGATGAAATCAAGGTGTGCAAAATTTATGTGAGGCCTTTTGGGCATAAAAGGTGTTTCATTTTCACAAAGTTACTAAGATGAAAGGAGGATAGATTCACAACAGCTGAGACTTGACCATTTACTGTTAGGCTGCTGTCAAGGATAACTCTAAGAAGTGCACTATGAAGATAAATTCAAGCCCTTTGTCAAGGCAGACACCATAGATAGACACTAGATGGTTTCAGGAAGAAGGATTTGAGTCTCTGAGAGTGGCATGCACAGCCATAGAAACCATCTTAGTTCAACTGCACTGAGTTTATGCCAACTACTAAACATCCATTGATGAAGGCAATCCAGTTTCTTTGCCAGGGAATTTAGAGCCAACAGGAAATTCTGAGGAAAGAAGTAAATCTACATCATCAGCATAGCAGTGCACTAAAAACCTCTCACCTAGTAAGAGCAGAAATAACAAGTACATAGGAAAAATAATAGTGCTCAAGATGAAACCTTATACACCTTGAGTTACACCATAGTTCATGGGTTAGGTTGACAAAGAATAAACTATCTAACCTACCTTCTGAGAGGAGCCTGAGACAAATTGCTTCAAAACACCTACTGATACACCACAGAATTCGTAGAAGTCACTAAGTTATTCCAGCAGCATCACTTAAACAGTGTCATATGTCATTCTTAGATCAAGGAGAAATAACACACACAGAATAGTACTTCTACTCATGAGCTGTGAGCAGATTACTAAAACCCCTAGCACAGACAGTCTCGATATGATTTTGAATTGGAAAAATCAGACTGAAATAGGCAATATAAACTGTACTCTTTTAGACAGGAGCCAGGCTACAAGAAAAAATATACCTATAAAAGGAAGAGTTCAGAAAGGATAGTAACTGTTAAGGTCACTGAGCTTCAATGAAGACTTCTTAAGGACTGGTCACTAAGACTTTCTTAACAACATATGGAAAGACTCCAGAATAACGACAGGCCTTTGTGATACTAAACATAGACAGCTGCAGTACATTCATGTAAGTTATTACAGACATGATACTGAAAGGGTTCAGAAAACAGCCAGTCTCGTGCATCTTTGAAATTAACGACAAATTGAAACTAGTCAAGCACATCATATTCATTCTGGTATTTAACAGTCACATCTGCTGTGTCACTGCACGCCCCAGAGAGTAACCTTGATACCACTCAACTTAAGGCAAGCAAGCTTAACTAAGGAAAACAAGAACAGTTATTTTGTTCTAAGGCAGTCACTTCAAATACAGGTTCCTATGATGGAATGTGGATCCCATACCCTGCTTTGTTTAACATTTTCCACTAACTTTTTATGCATTAACTCAGCTGCTGGTCTCTACTGCATACTTATTGACAGGGTGCAGGTTTCAAAGTAAATACCTCCAAACTTATATCTGTTTATCTCAAAGGATACTATAACTAAAACCATATCAAAATGAGAGCCAAAACTGGTCACCTGTCTTGGATTTTACTGTCAGTTCTATTTAACATGGAGTCATAAAATCAATCCATCCCACTATATAGGTAGAGAAAGCCAAGCATGCAGTGTGGCTATGTAGTCTGTAAATTCTGTTCACTTACCACTTCATTTAAGCATCCAGGATAACTCTAATGCCATTAATTAGATGTCTAAAAATTATTATTTATGTACTTCATTGGACATGCTTTGACCTTAGGATAGCACTAATCCTTATATAAGAGAAAGATGGACAAGCTAATCTTTTAGAAATACAATGTGGTTTTGATGTGTATGAGATCCAAGAATATTGTTAAGTGGAGTACAGCTGATCTGTTCTGCAATTACTTCATGTCCTGACTGGTTAATGAGCCAAAGACTCATTGATGACTTTATAAAATAATATCAGAAGGTCTGGCGTCTTGTTATGTAATAGGGGATGAATATATCTTACGAGTATAATTGCCCATTCTTTATAACAATAATGGACTACAATTACCCTGACTGATTAATAAGCCAAATACTCATTGATAACATGACATTATAAAGCAGCATCAAAGCATATGGAGTCTGGATCAGGCATAGGGTATGAATATATCTCACTAGTATACTCATCTATTACAGATAATAATGGACTTCACATATTTAGTTATGTATTTATTTAATCATTTACTAACTGGGGAAGTAAACTGATTATTGTAGATCTGTTTAATTATGATCTGGGCAACAAAGGCAGGGGAAAATCCAGTACATTTTCTAAATTAAGAGTAATCAGTTAAATTTCAAGTATTAAGAAAATAAGAGAAAGTCAATGTATGCAGAAAAAAACAGTATGGAGCATGAGGATGTCACAAAAAGTAACCAAAACTGAAGACTGAACCTCATACAGTGGTGACAGACAGCAATACTAACCACTCTACTGACTGGGAGATGCCTAAAACATCATACATCAGATGTGTTAGAATACTTGGATGGATTAGTGCCATTTCTGAAATGTTTATGTACTCAGTTACTTCTACATGGTGGAAAGTTACATAAAGGTATATGGAGGGGGGACTGGCAATGCATCATCCACAGGGTAAAAGATGAAACTTCAAAAAAACTAAGTTGATCACTTTATTTCCCATATATTCATTTTCAAAGGACTGGTCTGATACTGAACTTACCTGTTTTACATCTCCTTCTAACCTAACCCTGTAAATACGTATTCCTTGCTAGAAAATGGGCTTATAAATGAACACGCCTCAGCTGCTCACTCAGAGTTATTGACAGGCACGGCAATGTACATGCAGAGTAGGCTGAAACTGGGAGTGCTTGCTTGTAGCACTTAATCTCTGTGGCACAGGAAAAATCATTTCACATTGCTGCCATTTCCATCTCTAACTGTGAGCTTGTATGACTCTATATCTATATGTGACAAAGCTCTCACTTTGCAAGACTAATACTGAGCCAGTCCTTTCTTCTGCCATCCGTTCTCTTTATATCCTGAAAAAGCAGTAATGGAAATGGACAATGACTCAGCAGCACTATATTGTTATATGCCTCATACAGATGACGTCTATCATAGGTTCATAGCTTCAAAGCTAAGTGCTAGGCTAGCTGCCCTTGTGGGCCTTTTCCAGCCTATCCAGTTTTGCTTTTTGTGCTCAAATTAATCTATCCCATTTGGTTTGGGATTGGCCTTACCCATCCCATGGTGGATAATTATGTATTACACTTAATAACTGGGATCATACCATAGCTAATTCAACAAGGCACATGCATGGATGGGTAGTCTGTTCCAGAGCAGAGGTATCATCTGCAAGATATACCTGTCCCTCCAAACCATGCTGCTGATGTTGTAGAAGAGCATTAGATCCCTAGTCAGAGTATTAATGATGCCATTTGACTTGCTGTTGTGCAGTAAATCCATCAGTATTGAGCCAGAGGATGCCTTTTATGCCAGACGTAGGTCACCTCTTACCAGTCTACGGGATACTGAGTATAGTGACAGGGCTTTGAGTTGGTCCATGTAGAACATATTGTTTAGGCCCTGCTTCCTTTTAGTAAAGCATTTATGTGGGCATTCCAGTTGTTGCATTTGTCTGGACAGATACATGTTAAAGAGGGCATTATACTAAATGACTGGCCTAAAGAAGGCTGAGTAAAATGGAATAATGACATTCCTAGATCTAGACACAATCCCTTTATAAGTTGTGCAATATAGAAGAACTTTCTTAAAACAATGGACACCTTAGTCAAAAGTTAGGTTACTGTCCATATAAGTTCCCAAATCCCAAACATCTGGACAACTCTTAGGGGCATATTGTCAATGTGGTAGTTCCCTAGGGTAGATGACTTCCCAAAGGATACAAAAATGCATTTTTTGGCATTGTGTTTCATTCCATAATTTGGTCACCAGTTATTTATTTGACACAAACCTTCCTGAAGGATGGCTATGTCATTTGGAGAGTCAATGACTGCCATTAGCTTGCAGTCATCTGCAAACATAGCCAGCCAGAGCCCTTTGGTATTGGCTTTTACTTCAGAAAAGTAGATGCCTAACAGGAGAGATCCCGGCACAGAACCTAGGGTGTCTCAACTGGTGACTGTTCTCTTTGTGGCTGTAACTTACCCAGTTTTGATTTCCTGCACCCTATGAGCCATTTGGCAATCTGGCAGATGACACTGGGGTTTGTTCAAAGTTTGTTTAGCTTTTCTTCTATGTGTGAGTGAGGAATTGTGTCAAGAGCTTTGGCCAGGTTGAGGTATGTAGTGTGTATTGTTTTACCTTCATCCATTGCTTTGGCGACTTTTTCAAAAACATTCACCAGGTCGAGTAAGCATGACCCGTGCTTGGGAAATACAAACTGAGACAAGTCCAGTGTTTGGTGGTTCTCTATGTCCTGAAAGATTAGTTCCATAATAATTTTTCCATAGCTTTGCATGTGAGGCTGGTCAGACTTACACGTCTGTAATTGTCTGCATCTGTGGAAGGTCCTCCCTTTTGCATAATGGTAAATATGCCTATTTATTTTAAATAGATACTGTTAACTGTGTGGGACTCCAATATATACTCATTTTGACAATTATGTTTACTTGCTTGTTTCATTTTGATGACTGGATGAGTGGACTGATCACCAGACCTTTTTCAGGCATGACCTGGGTCAGCAGAAACAATAAATTCATTAAATGCCATTTACATAGGTAAAGATACAGCTGATACTTGCAGTGACAATATAAATACTATGTACAGTGTACTACATAATTCCATAAAATTAAGTATTCAACTTGTTTTTCTACACAAAAATACAAACTTAAAGTTAATGATCCTACATACCAGACTCCATCCATTTGCTCAACAGATACTTATGTCTAGACTGGCGTAACTAACATGAATGCATAGCTTACTCTCAAATAGAGATAAGTATCATAGTAATCATTTTTTACATTTAAATCACAGCAACAGAAAAGAAGTGAATTTGGGATGAGAAAATGGTCAGAGAAAGAGATGCACTTGTACGGATGAAAGCATGTTTGCCCTGGTTCCTAACTAACCAGTTTAGTCTGCTATCAGTTTGTCATCACAAGACCTCTTCAAACATACTGAGATGTAGTTATACTTCTATCTTTCTATGTTTAAAAATATATCTAGAAAATGAGCATAAAAGTAAATAGCTCAAAGCTCCAAATAAGTGCCTGTGTGTTAGACACTCTGCAGACTACCATCTTCAAACATTACTATTAAATATAATTATGATAAAAATCAAAATAAAAATGCACAGCCCTTTTTAAGTGTAATAATGCCCAATTGGTTCCAGAGGTGGGAAGGCTCATCACCTGATGTGTCAGACCTCAAACCACCATTGGATGATCTGTTTTTTTCCCCTGTAGCACCCACTCTGTCTGGCATTATTGTGTGGTTTTACTGTTATGCAACTACATAATGCATAAAGAGTTTGAGTCCACACTTCTGATTGTCTAAACAAACATTCTTCTTAAGTAAAGCCCCCATAGAATGTCTGATATTATATTCAAATCTATTCAGCCCCCATAATTTTTATGTAGGCCCCATTGGCTGCTTTTGTTAAGCAGCTGTGCTGTAAATGCAATTGTACTAAGCCATTATCAGATCTATAACTTTAAAATCATGCATTAGACACCCCTGCTTTTCACTTCACTGTATTCAAGCTTCATATTCAGATTTACCTGCTCATTATGATTTTAACAAGCAGACACACATACACATACAAACACGCACACATACACACTTGTGTACATGGAGCATAGCCAAAGGAAATCTAAGTCAGTTCCCTTGACGCAATAGTTGTTATACTGCCCTGATAACAATCATAAGGGAATATAAAAATGAAATTCAATGCAAATGATTACAAACATAGGTTATTAGGTTCATAGGATGTTACTAGGCTATTGACCTGTGGGTCTTTACAAGCTTAGCTGTTAAATCATAATATAATACTAGATGAGAGATATTGTCTATGCCCAAGGTTTTTCTAGCAAGGACTACCCATGTCCAGGAGAGAAGCCAGGGGAATCCCCAGCAGAAATTTATAGTTTCCATCCAGTCGTCCAAGTTGTGCTTAAACAGTGTCATGGAGGTGTTCTGCTTGATATGGATTGAAAGCCTATTCCAGAGGAATGGTAACTCTGAGAGATGAATAACATTATATACACTTTTTTAATCAGGGCAGTGTTGACCCACTCATCACTTATTATACAGCAATGTTAAACCTCTCACTGTATTAATGCATGCCAAACCTGAGCAGAGTACCACCACTCTCTCCAATTTCCTTAAATCAATCCACAAAGAAAGGGGAATAAGGAGGTTTCCGAGACCCTTCTACAACCACCCTTTGGCCAGTAATACAGGCTGTTCCCCCTTTCAGAACATAAAAGATTTAGATTTACTCCTCAGTCAGCACCTCTTTTAATAGCATGGTCAAGACTAATATTGCTCAAGTGTACACTAATCTGGCCTATACCATGCAGGATCCCTATCTACAAATTCATAATGAGGCAGAACCTGAATATCCAATGCACTAACAGCCCTTGATACTCTTCGGTTAACAAAATGATGATCTAACCTGATACTCTTGAAACAGCAAGCATTCCTCCATACCAAACTAGGCATTATTTCTAACCACACAAACAAAACCTCTAGAAAACTGCTGTTTAAAAGATAACAACACATTAACTATCTTCACTAATAATCTTCACTTAGGTACCACACCAAGATCATTATCACCTAACTGTGTCAACGCTAAGCTAAGTTCACCATTCTGCAACTGAAGCACTTTAACCTTATCCACAAACTAATGCTAGCTCATTCCCTTAAATCATTTCAAAACCAGATCCCATTTCACAAGATCCAGACCTAATATGTTTCCTTGAGGGCATATCCTAGCATACTTTGCTGCCCAGTACACAAAGGAGTGGCCAGTAATTACCACTATGTTCCAGCCTGTAAATAACTAAGCAAAATGAAACAGTAACTAATAATGAACATATGAAGCACTAACCAATATCATATAACATGTTAAAAATCCATCTGAAACCCACCTTCCAGCTCTTTTGATGACTTTAATTGACCTACTTTCTAATACTAGATCAGAAGCCCTCCCAATACTAAATGAGTGCATTGAAAAGTGGTCAGCCCTAATACCTTGACTGACCAAGGCCTTAAGCACTACCCAAACAAACTGCCCCATCAATACTGTCCTACCCCCTTCATCCTGAAAAACCAAAGCACTCTGAACTGAATATCTCATTCTAAACCACAATAACTCCCACTTCATTGAGCACAGCAATTCTTCAGAATCCTCTTCCAACACTACCTGCTGTCCATGACCACTCTGATCTACTTTTGATCTACTTAATCAAATCACAACCACTGACTGTCTGAGGCAAGCATCCTGCCAATACACATTGCATAGCAATTCACTGACTTGAAAAGCACCTATGTATATAAACATAGCTAAAACTGATCACATCACACATTCTCACACAGACCATAAAACCTCTTAAAACCCTATTAACAATGATCATAAAAGTAACTTGCCTAATGGAAGCCATCTCTCAAACCCCATTACCCTTACCCTGGCTGAACTTTTCAGCATTCAGACCATGCTCATATGTTTGGTAGCATAACACAAACCCTATAACTACCACATGCACTTTAACCATTTGCACTGCTTCACCTAAACTCCATCTATACACCAAATAGTGACATACTAACTTTAATAACCATAATCTCATTTAAGGTAGTAGCTATAGCCTGAAAGTCACAAAAGCAGAGACAGCTAAACTATAAGCCTTTCTCGTAGACTTGACCCAAGACTGAGCTATCAGCTAACCAGCTACATCCTGTCAATCTGCCACACTTCCTCTGGAACTGCCACTGCTTATAAAGTTACATTTGGTGACAGTCGCTGAAACCTGCTGAGCTGAAAACAGAATAAGCTATCAGCTCAAACATTTAGCTTACCCATGACACGCTCTGCTGAAAAAGATATGTTTATCCTCAAACTATGTAAAGCTAACTTACACAACACCAATTGCACCAAAAAAAAGATGTAGCCATTTTTAAGCAAGACCTACACTATTGCCTCGCTGACTGAATAAAAGATGACTTTTTTTCTCATGTTTTATTACCAAACAACCACCACAGCCCAAATTGTCATCATCTCTAAAAATGCCATGTCTTTCTTCCATTCATGAGGCCAAGATGCTGGCCATTCAACTGCAAACCATTTTTCCTTAAAAACTGCCACCATGCCCACACTACCAGCTCCATCTGTAAACGACCTCATATCTGACACCTAATCATCCTGCCAACAAGTTATCCCATTAAAATCCTCCAAAAAATATAACCAAATATCTACATCCTGTTTAACCAGTCTTGTCAGCCACACCCAGTGATGCTTGCTGCACCCTCCTCTCAACAAACTAGCCACGGATCTATTAAACATTCTGCCAGGCCCAACCAGTCTACATGCAAAATTCAATAAACCAAGCAGGTCCATAACCTCACTCATCCTAATCTGGCCCTTCCTTCCAAATAAACTCAACTTGTCCCTCAATTTGTTAACTTCCTCCTCCAGCAAACAAAATAAATTATAGGCTGCATCAGTCTCCAAACTCAAAAACGTTAGCCTCTTACAAGGACCCTCCACCTTGTCCACAGTCAACAGCACTTGTAGATCTCTACGCATCTCAATAAATGAATGCTTCACCTCCAACCTTTCTTCCTCACCTTCCCCAGTCAATAAAAATGTATCTGAACTCACTGCCTAATACTTAAGTGGTTGTCACTGCTAAATCCATTGCAGAGATGTACTAAATTTCTCCAAAGTAGCAAAAGCTACTGCACGCCCCATTGGCATTGGCTTATCTAAAAACAATTTGCTAAATCCACTGCAGAGATGTACTAAATTTCTCAAAAGTAGCAAAAGCTACTGCACGCCCCATTGGCATTGGCTTATCTAAAAACTATTTGTCTTTCAAACACATGCCCAACCACATCCAGTCTGCTTCCTTAACAGTCAACAAATAAAAAGCCACTTCTATATCAAACTTAACTAACTATGGGTCCCACTAACATTTAATAATACTAACAGCAACATCCAAAGATGTGTAGTGCACCTTTGTATCCTTCCTGTCAATGTACTCCTTAACAGACCCTCCTTCAGGAAATGACAAATGGTAAATTATAAATGGTATTCACCTTCCTTCTTTTTAGGAACCAGCCCACCAGTGATATGTGAACTGCTTTAAATGGAGAAACATCAAATAGCCCTAACACTCTACCAGCCTCATCTTCCTTAAATAGCAAAGAAAGCAACTCCTCCTTACCACTGACATAGTGACTTCAGATTCTTAGGAATCTTTTGACTACCTTCAACCTGAGACTTTATACTAAAACCAAATTGAAAACCTGAAACTAACTCATCCACCTCTGTTTGGTTAGGATACTCTGCCAACAAGTAGCCAAAACTCCAACCTTAGCAGGTGAATGTGGACCTTGACCTTCCTACTTGTCCTTGAAATGTCCTTGAAATGTCAACTGTCCTTTAAATCCTTCAAAAGTTCCCAACCCTCTAATATTACTAATGCCTAGCAAATTAGACCTAATGTTGTCTGCCTGACCACGTACTTCCCTTTTGTCTTTATGCCAACAAACCATAGCTTCATGCAAGCCTCCACAAACTGAACAACTGTGTGCAAAGCAGCAATTCGGCCATAAATATTTCCCAGTATTAAAAGGCCAACAACTGCCAACCTTAAAATCATTGCCACCTAAACTAGCTTGAATCTGATTTCTTACCTTGTCTATCATACTGCCAAGCCAAGTATCCGCATGCCTAGCCTCCCATTTTAATGTTTGTCAGCTGCCTCCAATTTTGTAAAGTACTGGTCATACCATAATCAGGAGCATTGCCTTCCCTTAAACTTTGCATTTCCATTATAGTGATACAATAAGCTAACAACAGTAAACCTTGTGAAGCATTCTTCTCCAAACAAATATAACCCTGTATACTCTCCATCCCCCCAGAGTAGCACTTCCTTCTAAAGCTTACCTCATTTCCTGGTTCAAGGCCTCAGAAAGTACCCCAACCTTGCAAGGCTACAATGCCTTCCACACCTTCAGACCACAAAATGAATGTGTGAGAGCAAAAGGAGGCAGTGTTTCTATCTATATTAGAGATAAATTCACCTCCTGACACTCCATAGAATTACTCCAAGTTCAGATTACTGTGGGTAAGATCCCCTCCCCCATTCAGTTCATAGCTAATTATATATTCCCCCTCCATGGATCATGACATATATGAGGCCTACTTGACCAAACTGGAGTCAATACAAATATTGCCAAACACTCTGGTCATGGGGGATTTCAATTATCCCACCATCAACTGGGAACATACTCTAGCCCTCACTCACTAGCACAAAAGTTCCTTGACTTTGTTAACTCAAATGCACTGGAACAAATTGTTCAAATCCCAACAAGAGGAACAAACATACTAGATCTGGTCCTCACTAACATGACAAACAGATGCACCACCTCAACTGACAGACTCTCACTAGTTAAATCTGACCACAAATCAGTCGCCTTCGAACTGGCACTAACACCAGAACTCACAAAGGGTGAAGTCAAACTAAAAAACTTCACCAAAGCAAACTATACCCTCCTAGAGGAAGGTATAAATGCATTCCAAGCCCCACCCCCAGCTGGAAGTGGTAACTACACCAAAGTTTACACTAAAGGCCTGTACAGACACTTGTATAAGTGTATAGACTCGGCTGTTCCAGAGAGAATCAAAGCCAGAACCCCAAGTAAAAACAAAGCAGCCTGGTGAACATCTGGTATCAACAAACTTTACAACAAATTCAATAACCTGCTGTCTAAGAAAACTAAGGTGAGGCCCCAACAATGAAAAAGTACTCTACTCAGCCTCAACAGGCAAATCAGACAACTCAAATCCTCTAAGGGTAATTTTGAGAAAAACTTAGCAATCACAGCCAAGGATAACCATAATGCCTTTTGCAGCTATGTATGTAGCCTAAAAGGTAAGACCCAAGCATGTGCCAAACTAATGACTAAGGGTATCACACACACTGATCCTACAGAGATAGCAAACCTGCTAGTGGACAGATTTCATAAAAATTTCACTCCCTTATCCCCTCCAAATTTATCACAAACCTTGCCCCCAACTTCTCACCCACCCTACATATCCAAAGAGCAGGTCATTAAAATCTTATCTAAGGCAAAAAAACACAGACTCTATGAGCCCAGACAGCATCACAGGCTGTCTTCTAAACAAACTAAAACATGAACTAGAATCACCATTAAGTACCCTATTTAATCACGACCTAACCAAAGGCTTTGTTACTGAGGAATGGAGAAAAGCAACAGTTATTCCCCTCCACAAAGGTGGCTTAGCAACAGGTAATTATATCATAAGACCCATTAGACCCATACATCTGACCAGCCTCATCTGTAAAGCCATGAAACATATCATCATGGACCTCATAAATAAAGACATAGGCAACCTCCAAACCCCAGAACTGTCCCAATTTGGCTTCATCAAGGGCAGTGCCTGCCTGTTAAACCTGGTGGATTTCTTTGAAAATGTGATCAGGGCCATTGAGCAGGGCAAATCTGTGCACACAGCATACCTCGACTTGACAAAGGCCTTTGACACAATCCCACACTCAGGCATTACCGATAAACTTAGCAAACTGAATACAAACCCTTTTGTTTTAAGATGGGTTGCTAACTAGTTCACAAAGCAGTCACACGCTATCAAAGTGGGTGATTCCACATCAGCCAGCAGACCTGTCACCAGCAGGGTGTCACAAGAATCAGTGCTAGGCCCCCTACTATTTGGTATATACTTCTCAGAAGTTCAGGCTAAAACTAAGGGGTTATGGCTGACCAAATTTGCGGATGACTGCAAACTGGGTGCAATTACTGAATCCCATAATTATTTCAGTACACTTCAGGAGGGTCTTATGCATACCAACGACTGGTGCCTTAGTCATGGTCTCAAACTGAATGCAACAAAATGCATCATCATCATTCCCTTTGGTAAAAACAATGTCCCTTCACACTATCAAATTAACAATACCCTATGTACCTACGAAGTGGTAAGAGATCTGGGATCACATGTAGACTGTGACCTTAACTTTGACCACCACGTATCTACTGTAGTAATGGAGGCTTTCTATGTAGCATACTTGATTAACAAAGGCATTGTCTTTAGAGCAAAGATGGTTATAATCCCTCTATACTCATCACTAATCAGACCCATAATTTAGTATAATGCCCTTTTCAGCATGTACCATACAAAGCACCTGCAGCAATAGAAGAGACCTCAGAGGTTTATAACTAAAAAAATCAAGGGACTCCAGCACATGCCTTACACAGACTGACTAAAGTCCCTGTCACTATACTCGGAATTGTATAGACTTCTTATGGGGGACTTATGCCTGGCTTAAAGAGCAATCTCCAACCCAAACCTAATGAATTTGCCACACATCTGTAAATCAAATGAGACTAGATCTACCTGTTCCAGGGACCTAAATATGACCTGCGACTTGAATAGGACATGCTAAAGGGACAGATTTGTCTCCCAGTGACTGCTGCATCTTTGGAATAGGCTGCCAATTCATGTGAAACAGAGCACCTCTATGAGACTGCTCAAAAGGAACCTGGACGAGTGGATGGGGCACCATAAATGCTTACCAGGGATAGTGCCCACAACCTTCCTGGACATTGGTAGTCATTACTAAATACAATCCTGAGTACTGAACAGAGTATCTATGGTATTACATTGGGATGAAACAGCTAGGCTTGAAATAACCTCTGGGTGGATAGCCTAGTAATATCTTATGATCCTATAATCCCATGTTCCTCACCCCTCCCTACCTAAATTTAACATTAACTGACAGGTGTATCCTCAGAATCAGAATCAGAATCAGAATCACATTTATTGGCCAAGTACGCATCCATACAGGGATTTTGACTCTAGTTTCAGTGACTCTCCAAGTATGAATTACATAAATGACATACATGCAACTATTAAGAACAAGACAAAAAAGTAAATATACATATGCATAAACACACAAGGTGCAAAGTGCAACTCAGTGCAAGGAATACTGAAATAAACTCTGAATGAAACAAGTATTAACAATATGTAAACAATACTGCAGAATCCCCAGAGGCATGGGAAAGAACACCCCAGCCTAATAAGCTGAGTTATGAACGTGATGGCCTGTGGAAAAAAACTGTTCTTATACCTACTTGTTTTGGTGCATGTTAATCTGTAATGCCTGGTGATGGTTGTTGTTGTTCTTCTTCTTTCGGCTTTTCCCAGTTAGGGGTCGCCACAGCGGAACTCCGATCCGCTAATGATTGGTAGTAGATTTTTACGGTGCCAAGGTGCCAGCTCGATGCCCAGCCTTCAACAAAGGCACTCCCTATGCATGACTTTCGAATGCCACTCAACCACGGACAGGACATGCAGACTTCACACAGAAGGCGCTCCAGCCAAGAATCAAATGGGAGAACCTCTTGCTGTGAGGTGACAACGCTATGCCTGGCTGATGGTAATAGTTCAAAAAGATAGTGGCCTGGATGTGAAGGGTCAATGATGATTTTCCCTGTCCTTTTCATGACTCTGGAATAGTACAGGTCCTGTAAGGAGGGCAAACTAGCCCCAATGATATTTTCGGCAGACCTGACTATTCGATGTAACCTATTTTTGTCATGATTAGACAGAGATCCAAACCACACTGTTATGGATGAGCTGAGAACAGACTCAATGATTGCTGTATAGAACTGAATCAACAGTTCCTGTGGGAGTTTGAACTTCCTCAGTTGTTGCAGAAAGTACATTTACTGTAGAGCCTTTTTTTATGATGGACCCTACAGTGGTCTCCCACTTCAAGTCCCAGGAGATTATATATCCCAAAAACTTGAAGGATTCCACAACTGACACAGCAGTATTAAATATAGAGGGGGGGGGGTAATATTGTAGTACCACTCCTAAAGGCCACTGTCATCTCCACAGTTTTAAGACTGTTCAGTTCCAGATTATTCTGACTACTCCAAAGGGCCAGTTGCTCAACCTCCCATCTGTATGCAGACTCATGACCATTCCTGATGAGCCATATAATAGTTGCATCATCTGCATATTTAATAAATTTGACAGAGGGATCCTTAGAGGTGCAGTCATTAGTGTAGAGGGAGAATAGCAGTAGGGAGAGCAGACATCACTGGAGGGCACCTTTACTGATCGTGTGATAGCTGGACGTAAATTTCTCTAGTTTCACCTGCTGTTTCCTATTGGTTAGAAAATTGGTGATCCATTGACAGGTGGAAACAGGAACTGAAAACTGGGAGAGTTTCAAGTGAAGAAGTTCCAGAATTATTGTATTAAATGCAGAGCAGAAGACCACAAACAGAATCCTTGCATATGTCCCTGGGTTGTCAGGATGTTGCAAGATATATTGGAGACCCATATTGACTCTATCATCCACTGACTGGTTCTCTCAATAAGTAAACTGAAGGGGTCCAATGAGGGAGCTGTAATATCCTTCAAGTAAGCTAACACCAGCCTTTCAAAAGCCTTCATGACCACTGATGTCAAAGCAACAGGCCTGTAGTCATTTAGTCCTGTTATAGTGAATTTTTTAGGTACTGGAATGAGTGTGGCTTGTTTGAAGCATAAGGGAATGTCACACAGCTCTAACGATTTATTAAAAATCTGAGTAAAAACAGGAGACAGTTTATCAGTACAGGTTTTTAACCTGGATGGTGATACCCCATCTGGACCAGCTGCTTTCTTAATTTGCTGTTTTTTAAAAAAATATACACATCCTCCTCAGAGATAGTTAACGCAATCCTGTACAAATAAGTCTGCTTCCACAAACTACATTTCCATTGATTTTCACCACTTATGTTAATTTGACCATAAAATTACCTCCCTCTTCTTTCATTGTCATTGCCAGTAAGCAGAAAAGTGTCATTTGTGTAGTCATTTCCTTTAAGCTAATTAAATATTTATATCCTCCCATTGCATTTTATACATCCAGATCACTGCCTGCAACTGAGCCAAAGTGTATTGCTCCTGTATTGCCTACCATTACGGTAGATTATCATTGAAAGCTCTTCTCAATCTCATCTCATCTGCTTATACTAGTGAGTACTAAAAGATCAAATTGGGCAGTTCCTTCCCCTCATCTGCTAAAACTTGAGTTACCCTCTCATTTACATCTTCCTGCCTGCTTAGTGGACACTGCAATACCTAGAAGTATTAATCCTTTCTTTCTCACTTATAATCTGCAACATCTAGGACAAGACTACTGTTCACTGGACAGCCTTCTGTATAATTGTTGAATTCTACCATAGTTATATACACTCTGCTACATTTAATTTTCTCACCTAACTGAACAAGATGGAAGGTCAACCTGCTACTTCCACCTTTGTTGCCAGCTTTTTATCACTAAGTCTCCTAAATCAGTGTACTAGCTGCCTAATTCTCCCAGATAATGAGTTTATTCTTAGCACTAAAAAATGTCATCTGTGAGAGGTGTAAATTAGTTTCCTCTCACCTAAAAACCTGCCCTGTGAGCTGCATACACTTCCACCACAATCCTTCATTAATCACACCAAAATGTCTTATGCTGAGGCTGTAAAAAAAAAATCACTCACAAAGCCTTATAAAAATAAGATTAAGTCTCAGTAAAAATCAGGCCACTCATGCATACTTTAAAGATTCACCTGGAGCAAAAACACTCCAAATCTACCACTCTAAACCACTACAAAACTACCACTCTGAACCACTGCAAATCTACCACTCTGAATCAATAGCAACAGAACTGTTATGATAGGTGACTGTATTGTTAGTCACACTGATTTGCCACTTATGAGGCTGGTCAAGGAGGGGTTAAACTGAGTGGCCATAAGGACCCTATGTCCTGACAAATATGACTACAACATAGTACTGGTCTATGTGGGAGTGAATTACTTGAGATGTAAAATCAATGGGATGTGCAGAGAAACATGGCAGAACTTGTTATGCATATTGCAAATGCAGGTACGACACTGGTTCTGACTGGAATCCTTCCTTCACCTCGAATGATATCTAGATTAAAAGAAAAGATAATCAGTTTCAGTAATCAATTAAATAGCTGGTGCCATTCCAGGGGGATCCAATATGTGTCAGTATGGGACAAGATGGTTGACAGTCTTGCATGTCTCACTAAAGATGGTCTGCACCTCTTGTTCCAAGGTTTCCACATACTGGCTAAAGCCTTTACTGCTGTCTAGTGCCTTTTTTTAAGCAGAGTCCTTTTGGCAGGCATTCCAACATATCTAGCATAACAGTCCCAAAATCTCTCAACTGTACAGATTTTTGCAGAATGTCCAGAATTTTGTTTCATATTTTTGGTCCATTTTTTATAAAATTTTTATTTTCTGGCAAATTAGTGGCAAATCATTAAAGAACGGAGTTAGAAAATAATGACAGATAATTGAGTTTCAGATATCATACCCTTCAGAAAATTCATGCTAATACAAAACCTGTTATTCTAATAACTTTCTAAATTTATAAGTGCAATATTTAAAAATTGTCCCTATTTTTGGGCCTTTGCCCCACTTTTACGTATGGCTTTGTCCAGATTTCTTGATCTAAAAGGTTGAGAGATATGGGTCACATTAAGGTATCCCTCCTCAATGCCAGAAATCTAAACAATAAATTGCCTGATCTTAAGGCAATCCTGCATTTGGAAAACACCTATGACTGTGCTGTTACTGAGACTTGGTTTAAATCTGTATCTTGGGTTTATGCTTTTCATGTCTTCATAGCAATGACAGCTATAGTTGAGTTTCCATATCTGTCAAGGTACATATTACCTCCAGGCAGATCCCTAGGGAATCACAAACTGAAATCAGTGAACTACAGATCAATCTAGATAGGATTAATTAGCAACTAATAGTTTGCTACACAACACCTTCTTTGTCCTCTGATGACCATACTACATTCCTTGGAGTTCTAAATGACCTCCTTATCAGCAGAAATTTGATTATTTTGGGTGACTTTTACTACCTTTCTATAACGTGGAACACCTATATCTCCAATGTAGAGATTGTCCAAAAACTCTGAGACCTAACAAAAAAACTATCTGAATAAGCTGGTAAACCAACCTGATAGGGAACACAACATTATTAACTTGATTCTTACAAATATGACTGCATCTTGCACTACTCATCTGATACCTCCTCCAGTGAAATCTGATAAGAAACATGTGACCTTCTCCTTTAAACTGCAAAGTCCCTACAGCAAACCCCACTGAATTTAAAGACCATAAATGTGTCAACCTCAGCCTATTCTATGATGAAATAAGAAAATTCACTTTTGACTGTACCACCCATTACCTTGACACAGCAGTGAGCTCCACTATGGAATTCAACACCCATTTAGAAAATATGTATAGTGCTAGAAGTCCCTTCCAGAGCCAAGTATCATGGGAAATTCAAAAATAAAGTAATGCACTACCATAAATACACTCTACAACAAAAGAAAGAAACTACTTATATTATTAGCAGATCCAAAAACCTCTTCTCAAGGAAATAAAAAAAAAAACATGAAAACCACTATCAGGTCCACTAAAGGAGTCCATGACTGTAGACTGTTGTTTGAAGAAAAAGACAACTATAAATCATTCTTTAGGTATGTCAGAGAAAATATTGCTTTGAATTTATTCAAAATGATGCCTACTGTGCTAACTCAATAGACATTAGCAACATCTTTACTAACAAATTCAGTGGCAACTTACCCCTGAGACTTCTATCCAAAGGCCTGAACCTCCAATTATAGCTTCATGTCTTACTGAAAGTGTTAACCAAGAACAAAAATACTTTCTCTATGGGACCTGATGGTATACCTTGCTGCATAATTAGTAGTGTTAAACATGTACTTGGAGACCTACTAGATAAACTGTTTAACCAAAGTCTAGCTGCTGATTTTGTCCCTGATGAGTGGTACACTACAGTTGTGATGCCCCTCCGTAAGGGTGGCCTCACACCGAATACAGGTCATTACAGACTTATCAGTTTTACAAGCTTCATTTGCAAAGTCATAGAACAATTTGTAACTGACTGCAACTACATTATCAAGAATTGTGTTCGTCCTGACTCCCAAGAGTTTGGCTTTGTGAATGATAGATTCTGTCTACTAAATCTAGTAAACTTCTTTGAAAGGTTTACAGAGTCTGTAGATAGTGGCTATGCAGTACACGCAGTGTATCTTGAGCTGGCAAAGGCCTTTGACACCATTTTCCATGCTAGCATCCTGCAGAAGTTGAATGAATTAAAATCAACCTATATGCAATAAGGCAGATGGCAAACTGCTGTAAAACAGAACTGGCACAATGCACATTGCAGGAGCATCATCAGAATGCATGAAAGTGACCAGCACTGTCCCTCAGGGATTGGTGCTGGGACCTCTTCTTTTTGGAAATTAGATCCCAAGCAAAGAACTAAGACTGATATTTAAAAAAAAACATCTGCAGAAAAGTGGAAACTGGGGGTTTGTTGTCACTACATCATACCTAAACCCTCCAGCAAGAACTCTCCCTGGTAAACTCTCAGACTAAATGTTAAAAGGTGTCATTTTTGGCAGACAACTTCTCCCTTCATCATACTAGATAGACAACACACCACTAAAAAAATGAAAATATAGAAAGGGACACAGGAACATCACTTAATAATTCCCTCTCTTTTGACCATTGTATGACAATGGTTCTGAGGAAATCCTTTTATATAGCATAGCTAATTGCAAAAGAATATCTTCAAGATCTAAAACGGCAACCATTCTCTTATACTCGGCATAGATCATTCCAGTTACTGAGTACAATGCCCCCATCAGGACATATCTCACTAACATGTCAAACAATTAGAAAGACCTTAAAGTACCCTAATGAAAAAAAAAACTCACTAACCTAAAATTCCTGGGACATCAAGAGAAGGTGGAATATCTGTCCATTTATTCAGTGTCTTATAGGCTTTTGAGTGGAGAGCTCTGTTTCATTTGCCGTGCAACAAGAGACTTGGCTATGTTAGACCTCTTTATTTCTACAACTCCCATGGTTCCACCAGTACTAGAATCAAATACCTAAATATTCACAGTCAGATAAATAAAACATTGTGGAGAGACAGGTTTAAAACTCAGCACCTCCCAAACCTCTGGAATGGACTCCCCTTACATGTTAAGCATTGTGATTTACTATATTCTTTTAAACATAGCCTGGATGACTAGATAAGTATTCACAAATTTACTCCGGGATTGACTGATATGATTCTCCTGGAGGAAGGAGGTGCAGCACAAGGGATGCTCAGAGTAGATGTTAAGATTTTAATTTACTTACTGCTTGCCTAAGTATTTGACCTTTGACCTTCCTCCTCATAATCAAATCTTGCTAATCAATAATTCACCCATCTATAACTCCCAGTCCATCAAACTTCATTACAGTAATAATAATAATAATAATAATAACAATAATAATAATAATAATAATAATAAATACTCTCTGTCTTTCCCCCATTTTATAAGACCCACACTGCCTGCAAAGTAGAAAATACACCACTATCCACAGAAGTCATACTGTGACAGTGTGTTAAAAGTTTGCCATCTTCAATGGCTGGACTCACTTCATACAACTTCTGTTTTATATTTGGAATACATATACATAATGAAATCAGTCAAGAATCAGGGCTTTCACCTTGTTTCTTTTTAGGAAAGGAAACTAAACTAATTTTCATTCCTGGTCATCAAAACAAATGTGCATGGATGTACTTTAGACTACTTACCACTTAAAGTCCTAACAGTCGCTTTAAGTGGAGTACGGAAGTCAAGTTAATCACAAAAAAATGTCATGCCCTTATATCCATATTCTGGAAAAACTAGCATCTTAAGTGGAAGGCCATTCCATACCACTGAAATTCTACAGCGCTTGAAACTTCAGATGAGACACAATTAGACATGGCCTTCCATCTAAGATGCCAGTTTTGCCAGATTACAAGAACAAGGGCTTGACATTTTGATCTGACTATCTAGTCTACAATCCTCCACGTAAAGTGAAACTATTGAAGATTAAATTTATTTTACAAATAAATGGCTTCTTGTACAGACACCAACTGATTCAATTTGTTTCTTCCCAACAACTGAATATACCCGAGTAAAAGAGAAGTATCAGTCCAGAAATACTTGCTTTAGTGACAAAACTTCAAGAGAGTCACTGCAGCTCTATAATAACTTTCCAGTAATATTCAACGTATTAGTTACCATTTTGGGACATATATAACTCTTCAGTTTAATAAGTCCTTGAGTTCGGACTTGACAGCTCTCCACACAGAGCTTTAACATCTCCTTATGGGAAATGATTCATATGGCACATGTTACATAAGCCATTCTTTATTGCTGATCAACTCTCCAAAATTAAATAAAATTCCAGCAATAAAAAAAAATAATAATAATAATAATAAATACATTTATGCTCATGTTTTTATAGTTGCTGCTTTAAAATTAGCAGAACAATCATTGCCTCAAATATAATGTGATCATTAATGCCATTTTAATTCTGCTAAAACTTTAGCCCCTAGTGAAGAGTTGGATTATCATTTTGAATGTATGTGTTAATGATGTAAACACCTGTAATGGGAAAGAGAAAATCAGTAGTCATAGTGGAAAGCAGAATGCATACCTTACTTCACCAACACTCAGGGGACGTTTTTGTTATTTTCTGAAGACTAGTTATATTGTACTCTTTTATGGTATTACTACTTTATTTCATATCAGTCTATGTTTGCCTCTTTTGTTCTTTTATGGCATTAGCACATCTCTTTATAGGTTATATTTGCTCACTTTTCTGTTAGTTCCTAATGAAGCTCAGAATACATCTGACATTATTTCATTTGATTTTTCAGAGTGGTAGCACTTGTTTTATTACCCCCCCCCCCAAATTCTGACTTGTGCTCTGTTATATTTGAATGTTAATATATTATGGAGAACTGTAAGTGCCACTGCTAGTGCCAACCATTTGGCCTGCTAAATTGATGTTCACTGTTTATGAATACGCAAACAAACCCTTTTTAAGTATTTTAAGTGGGTTTGTATAATGGCTGCTTAATTCACTGAAAGAAAAGTGATAAAAGCAGGGTGCACTGCAGGCTTGGGATTAACTCATTTATGACAATAGTCTTTCTAGTTCTTTAAGAAGCAGAAGACACAACTTAGATTCATAGGTTCATAAGATAATACTAAGCTATTGGCCTGGATGCTCTTATAAGCCTAGCCAAGAATTTTGTCCATGTTCCCACAAAGTTAGCATCTGTTTCCTCTGTCCAGCAGGGACACAGGTGGGATCCCAGGGATGTATTTTCTGTTTCCCATCCAGTCATCCAGGTTCCTCTTAAAGAGGGCTAGACAGGTACTATACTTGACGTGGAGAGAGAGTCTATTCTGTAGATGGGGGAGTCTTTGGCACAGAAATCTATCCCGCAGACAAGGTCTATTAATTTCACAGACTAAGTTAATGTGGGTTGCAAGAGTGGAGTTTGACTTACAGATATCCAGCAACTCCATCAATGCTGGGTCTGAGATGGCTTTGTATGCCAGACATAGGTCATGTCTGAGCAGTCTGTATGAGCCTGAGTAGAGGGACAGGGCTTTTAGCCTATCAGTATAGGACAGGTTTTTGAGACCCTGGATTTTCCTGGTTAGGAACCTCTATGGTCTCTCCAGCTGCTGCATGTTCTTGGCAAGGTACATGCCAAAGGGGTCATTGTACTCGATAATGGGTCTGATAAGGGAGGAGTAAAGGGATGTTATGCCCTCCTTGTTTCGGTATGAAATACCCTTACTTATGAGGTGGGCCATGTAGAAAGCCTTCTGTACAACAGAGGCAACACGGTGGTCAAAAGTCAGGTTTCTATTAACCTGAGTGCCCAAGTTCCTCACGACTGATTGCATGCTTAGTACATTGTTATTACTGTGATAATTGGTGCGGACTTCATTTTCCCCAAAGGGGATAATGATGAATTTCTCAGCATTCAGTTTGCAGCCATGCTTCTGGCACCAGTCATTTGTTTAGGTAAGACCCTCTTGGAGGATGTTCACATTACTAGGGGAGTGTAAGACAGCACCCAGCTTGCAGTCATCTGCAAACTTTGTCAGCCACAGACAACTGGTTTTGGCTTGCACCTCAGAAAAGTATATCCCAAATAGTAGAGTTCCCAAGACCGATCCTTGGGGTACACCGCTCATTGCAGGTCTACTACTAGAAGTGGCTTCCCTTATTTTGACTGAGTGGGTTCTATCAGTGAGCCAGTTAGCTATTCATCTGGTAACATATGGGTTGATGCCTAGCTCGGAGAGTTTATCTATTATGCCTGAGTGGGGATTAGTGTCAAAGGCTTTGGCTAGTTCAAGGTAGGCGGTGTGCACCATCTTCCCCTCATCAATTGCTTTGGTGACTGTTTCAAAGAAGTCAACCAAGTTTAACAGGCACAATCTCCCTTTGACAAAACCAAACTGTGTGGGGTCAAACATTTGGAGGATGCCAATGTCCTTGTTTATAAGGTCCATGATAATGCGTTCCATGGCCTTGCAGATCAGGCTAGTTAGGGTGATGGGCCTATAATTGCATGGGTCAGTGGACGCTCCACCTTTGTGTAGAGGGATCACAGTGGCTGTCTTCCATTCATCTGGGGCAAAGCTGGTGCTCAGGCTTTGATTGAATAGGGTGACTTAAAAGCAACTTTTATCTGGTGTAGAGCATTTATAGATTGTTATTTAGTAAGTAAGTGAAAAGAACTGCTTTGTTTAAGAGCTATCCCTAAATCCTTCTGATGGGTTATGAAAGGAAGAGAGCTGCATGTGGAGTCCTTTATGGTCAAGGAATGTGCAGCTGAGATTCTTTTTGAGGTGCCAAACAGAATGAATTTGACATTTTAACCACTGGTGGCTTGCTTGCCAACAGACAAATCCAGGTTAAGCCAAAGTATTTTATTTGTTGTTTGTTTTGTTTGGTTTATTTATTTATTTTATTTATTTTGTTTATTTGCAGTTGGTTTACCAGCACCAGTTTAGAGTGCTATGCATTGTTCTTGCCTGCCCTGGTAGTAATAATAATAATAATAATAATAATAATAATAATAACAATAATAATAATAAAAAGTAACATCATCTTCATGCATAATGTGTCTGATTCCCAGAAGGTCCCCTGGTAGGTTATTAATAAAATGGAGAACAGAAGTGTGCCAAGTACAAACGTTTGGGGGGCTTCTCTGGTAATGTTACCAGAATCAATGGTATGCTCTGGCTTGTGACCATCAAAGTCATATCCGAAAGGGTCTACTTCACAAAAGCGAAAACCCATAACACCGACTTTCAGAATCCCAAGCCCACAACACCAAAATTTCATAAGCACGAAGTCACACAACGACTGTGAAAACACCGACAACCAGAATACCGACAAATCCAAACAAAGTAAGGCTCACATGATCCTGTACATGTTCAAATGACTGTTTTCCAAGCCCAATATACCTTTCCAACATCCTAGCACTCATTTATACTCCATATGGACAGCAACATATTGCCATGGTCCCAGCTAGTGTAGCAGACCCTCCACATAATGCAGGAATAATGTAAACACACGTCACTTCCCCCTAAGGCTGCAGACTGCAGCATTCATGCAAACATGAGCAAGATTAAGCACAACAGAATGGACTGTATCAGCAGTTGAGTACATTACGAAACACTGTCCTTGTAGAACGCAATAGGTACCCAATGGAATGTAGCTTTTCACACACACACAGCTCTGTTACAGCGTATAAGTCAATACATACAGTAGTCTCTAGCCGGGGCAGCATACTGACAGGCCATGCACAAAATAATCCATGCTCGTCACATACGGCACTCCCCAGTTCAAATACATCCTTCTCCTGATTGTAGGCTGCGAGCACAACATCGGGTATACAATAGCTGCCATCTTTGCAGGCGTCTGCATGTACAGGTGCAAAACATTACCGCTGGGTGTAGACATAGTGATGTCACATACTACCCACAGTTTAGATATTGCCTCCACTACCCATACGAAACATGACTCACATACACAGTAAATACCAACAGGTACTACACATGCCACAACTTTGCTGTGCAATGCCCACTTTTGCACCCACTCACCACCAATAGCCTACCGCTCAGTAGTATTGCTGGCCCATGCAGGTAGCACCTACCAGCTACATTTTTAACAGCTTTGCTACAGATTTCACAAATTCAATAGTGAAGTAGCACTCCTTATTATCCAACACCTGCTGGAATTGCTCATGGCGCATGATTAGCTTCCTTTTCTTCGGGGAAGGTGGACATCCGACTGACATTCGGACTCTTTGTTCATCAACACGGTCTTGCTCCTTAACCAATGCTGCCATGAGTACATTCAAATTGGTACCTCGTATACCTAACAGACACTTTAACCGCCTATGCCAGGCTTCAACTGAGTTCTGTGTATGAGGGAGGAACAGCTGGTTCAACTCGTACACATTCCAGAATGCTATGGGGAATAGTGGTGGGAACTTCACAGATGAGGATGTCCATGTATTAAACTTCCTCAACTTCCCACAGACGTATCAGTCTGAGAAGTATTTTAATAGCTCCTTACCCTGTACAGGGAATGTTTCCTTCAGAGCCTGAAACGTGGTTTGCACTTCACTTTCTTTTAGGAAGGCAAGGGCTGCTAGACATTTTACAGATGACTGAAACAAAGGATTCCTATTATACAGGGATGCCAATCTCAAACCTTGTACCTTCCTCCACAGGTTCTGCCCAAAATGGAACAGGCATCCCTTGGACTGTGCACCCGGTACATTAAGCCACATGCTCTTAACCACGGTAATCCCGAAATCACAGAGAACGTACTTCACATCAACCTCAAAGCCATGCTCTGTTAACAGGTGAAACAAGCAGTGCCACATGCAATTATAGACCTTAAGGGATTTTTTGGACATTAGGCAATATACTAGTGGCACTGCTTTGCTGTATGTGCCATACTTCATAAGGCCATGCAGACTATACAACTGACGGCATATAACTCCTTTGCTGAAGAACGTTCCATCCAGTAACCATATGCTAGCCCTGCTAATGTCATATAGTTTATTCAGTGTAGTGAATAGGAGCACTGTGTTATCTGTTGTAGGGTCATCCATATACTTGCTAATGAAACAGCCTGTCTTCAGGGGAAACAAATCAAAATCACTGTTATGTAGTGTGAGTACTTCATTGCTGTTAGTCATACACATCCTCCGTCAGACACAACCTATCTGTTGTAGCAGTGCTTTCCTACTGGGCAGACTATGTATTGTGTCTAGGGAAGTAGTTGCTACTGCTTCCTGAACTAATAAACATGGGGTATCTCGGCTATACTCTGCTTTAACCTTCAATTGATAGCAAACAGTGTACTTTTCAACCTCTCCCAGGTCACCGGCATGATGGTGTGCTACAGATTTCTCTAGCCTATCACCGGTAGGGAGCAAAGTAGTCACAGCACGGCCCTTACACTTTTGGGAGCACTTATACTTACAGCCCCAGTATCTTCTTGCATCTCTATGACGTTCCAGATGGTACAGATAGCCATAAATAACGAGTATTTCTTTCCATTTCTGGGACGTTAATGTTTTATACATTTGTCCTAGAACTTCGAGGTACTTCCTGTGGTACATCGGCCATGTCTGCTGCAGGACGAGATACAACTGCTTAATGGTGCTAGCCCTCATTTTATAGGCTATACAGGACGTTAATAGATCCTTTAGGTTTAACTGTTGCTTGTCGGGTATGTGAGTGTCGTTCATATGAGTGTTCGTGCTTATGAAATTTCGGTGTTGTGGGCTCGGGATTCTGAAAGTTGGTCTTATGGGTTTTCGCTTTTGTGAAGTAGACCCATCTGAAAGGCAGTTGCCAAACCACTGTACCACTTCAACAGAAAATCTGCACCTTAGATAATTTAAGCAGTAATTTGAATTGTTTTCCAGTTTCAAAGACTCTCATTAAGTCAAGAAAATGTTACGTTTAAGTGAACCTTTTTTTCCATATTTAACAATATGTCATCTGTCAGTTATTAAGTAACTGTAATGTTACTGTGTTTAGCATAGTGACTCATTGAGTAATATTGGTGCATGTTTTCTTTTCTGCTTATGTGGATTTTCTCCAGGAGTTCTAGTTTCTGCCCACATCCCAAAGACATCCATTAGGTGGATTGGCAATTATAAATTGTCCATAGATGTGCATTCAGTGCACAGTCATATAGAAGAAAGGCCTGGCAACTTATTTCCACTCCCATCATGTTTAGTAAGCCCTGCAGATGGCACTAGCTATTCTTGGGATCATTGCATGAGATACATACAACATACAGCACTGAGCAGACTGATAGATGCATGGATGGATGGATGAGTGGAAGGAGAAAGGGAGGGAATTATATTGTATTTCAGCCTTAAACCCATGTTGCTTGTTGGAGAGCAATTTGTATTTTTGGATATAGTCTAATGTCTGGTTGTAAATGATTTTCTCCAGAATTTTGGCAAGGGGACAAATATTTACAATAGAGAGTAGTCAGCAGCAAAACTGGGATATCGTACTTTCGGGAGTGGAATGATTAATGCATGTTTGAAACTATAGTGGAGTTTCACTGATGTCAAAGAAAGGTTAAAAATATAAGCTAATAGCCTGCATAACATGCTACTTCAAAGTTGTAGGAACTTTGTGTCTAGTATATGATAATAAAGGTTGTAGTTGAAGCCACATTTATTAAGCATTTCTTTAACAGCTTTTTATTTCTAAATTTGAAATAAATGGTAAAATAACAGAGTAGAGGATGACATCAGGTAGGTTAGGAATCATCAGGTATGCTTTTAGAAGGGGTAGGAGATGGCATCTTTGCAATAAAGGGTAACAATATTAATTTTGTTATGGCAGGTACTTTAGGGAATACCTTGTTGGTACAGGTGCTTGCCAACTTTATTTGACTGAACCAGATAAGCTGTAAATAAAGTTCTATGATAAGTAACTTTTTTGAAGTTGGTTGCAGCTCTGTTAATACATTTTAGTTTAGGCAGACTTCATGTTTTCCTGCATTGCTAATATATTTTTCCATTCAAATCAAGTCTTGTCCCTTTTTATCAACTCTGTTAGCTCTGGTGTTATCCATGAAAATCATAGTCTTTGACTCTTCTTTGCACAATAGAAAACATGCTTTGTGTTGGTAAAATAATGTTATAGAAGATAGCAAGAAGACTTCTTGGATCAGGATAGCTGAATAAGAGTGTTCCGTTTAACATTTCAAGTTCTGTTAGCTGAAGTGGTCACTTGAGTCTGAGATGCACCTAGATAGAAGCAACTGAGAAGAAGACTTCTTAGTTCTGAATGACCAAACTGTATGCAGAGAGTAGTGGTCATACATGTTGTTTGCTAGAATCTGTAGCTCTGCAAGCTTGTCAGAAATATTTTCTAGAAGTACATCCAGAAGAGATCACTTGGTGGCCTGGTTTGGCCACATGCCATTGATAACCATCTGCATAAGAGTGTTCAAAAGTTTTTAAAGCTTATTTTTATGTTTACAATGCTTTGATAGTTCAGCTATAGGTTTTAAAGTGTCTTGCACTAAGCTGACTGCGGAAGGTGCTGGACTATGCACTGTGGCAGTTAGCACCTTGGCTCAGCTACCTAGTGGGATGTGTATAATTGTCCAGATGGGGCAGTATCTGCATCTGAGATGGCATTACTTCTGTTTTTTAAAGAGGGGTCTAACCATGCTGAATTCTTAAAGACAATTAATACATCTCAGCTCAGTCTGGTTCCTACCTTTTTATCTGAAAAGATGGAATCAATTTGAAAGAAATATGGAAAGGTCCCCATGTCTTCAGTTAACCAGAACAGAGTGACTGAAATAATTTGGGGGTTATGTGAGACAGTCCACGAGTGAAGAAGCATCCATTTATTATTAAAGTTGCCTAAGTTAGTTTTGCCCGTAGACAGATGCTTGACATTGAAACTGAACAGCAGTGGATGAGTGGTCTGTGTTTAGCTATAGTCACCTGATAACACTACAATCAAGGAACATAAAGGTACAAAAAGTTTCCTTGAATTTCAGAGAGGAAGGATGCAGAGCTCTGTGACAGAGATGTTTTATTATTATAAGATATTTATTTTTATTAAAGTGCTTTGATCTGAAAATGTATTTCTGCCACCAGCAGTGTAGTTCCACATGAAAAACTGACATTTGATAGGATAGGAGGTGAAATGCTAGTACCCCTGAGTTCTGATTAGAGGACTACATTAACAAAGCAGTTGCTAAAAGGTAAAATAGAAGTATGATGGAATTCTGTTTGGAGGAGTTGTGATGCAGTAAGACTACATAGACTCTAACTGGTGGACTAGTGATGCGGTAAGAATGCATAAACTCCTATGTAAGATGACAAGTAAGAAGAAAGTAAAACCGACACGGAACATTTTGTTGCTCAAAGTCAGGATTAGATAATAAGGAATGGCATTATTATATCTGTACGCAGAGCTCAGCTCTAGATCGTAGACTGCAAGGAATGAGGGAGGGAGGAACATGCAAATATAACAGATAGGTTAAGGTTTTGAACTGTATACATTTCAACAGTAGCAGAGAATAGTAAGGGAGTGAGAAAGGGTGAGTGAGATTAATTTGATCAAGATGGTTGGTGTACAATGCAGTTGGTGGTATTGGATAAAGGAAGGTCTGTATCAGTATGAGTGTAGCTGAAACTGACAGTGCGGTTTGGCTACAAAGGCAATGATTTAGGGGTATGTGTGAATGGGGAAGAGTAGTAGAACAAAGCATAGCCAAGCAAAGCAAAGCTGTATGGAATGGGGATTCCCCATCTTAAAGTAAGTTCCCAGAACACAATCAGTTGGGAATGGTATCAGAAGCTAGGAAAGTTCAGGTAAGTTCTAAACACATCCTAAAAGGTTTCAGTTACAGAGTTGGAAGACCATGTGGGCAAACATACAAATACAAAAGAAGAAAGTTTCCTTTTTTTAAATGTCTTAATCAAAGCAAATTTAAAATTTTTATTTGGTGCTGTTAAATGTTATAATATCTCAACCCTGCTTTCAGACAGAGTTTACAATATAAGTATTCAGCAAAATAAGACTATACCTCAGCAATACATTCTGCTAATGAGTGTTCTAGCAAAGTGCTATCTCATCAACTAACCACTAGTAATGGCAATTATTTGAAATGTCGGGACCCACTACAGCAAGTTGCAAAACATGGAGACTGAATTGCCAAAAAATGGACTTACATATATTAAGTCCAAGTTGGTAATTTCTTGGACTATCCCCTTTTCTCCAAAGTATGGCAATCTCAGAGATAGTAAGTGTGGGGTGTCCCCCTCACATCTGAATGTCCAGTGGGGCTTACTCCCCCCCCCCACAAAAAAAGAAGTTCAAAGGAAAATAACAATTTTCAAGATTCACTCCACTCCTGGATTTTCGGTCCTTTTTTTCAGCTTGTTGGCACTTGGCTTTTTGAGGGTCAACATTTGGATAGGAACCCCCAAGCAACTATAGTGAGTGGGTTACTGGTTAGAAAACACCTATCAGTTCTCAGTCAGTAAAGCCATGGTACAACTAGCACAAAAAATCATATAGAAGCATAGACTGCTTGCTTAAAGCAGTTATAACTACAGTATGTTTAGCCAGAAATTCATTCATGTGGTGGTACCCACTTGCACAGCTGAGCATAAGCCAACACTATTTACTGATAATTGCTTTTCTTTTGAACAACAGATTGTGTAAGTGTGTGTGTGGGGGGTGAAATTGATGTAGTGGGATATTGGACTTGGTATATATAATTAGCAGAGAGTGTGGGAGGCTTGCCTCCCTACGAAAAATATGTTTTGTTTTTTTCACTGTTTTTAGTTCAAAGTTTAGATGTTCAGTGATTACAAGTTTGATTTTATGATATGTGTGTGTGTGTGTGTGTGTGTGTGTGTGTGTGTGTGTGTGTGTGTGTGTGTGTGTGTGTGTGTGTGTATATATATATATATATATATATATATATATATATATATATATATTTATATACCATATGAGCCACATAGATAGATAGATAGATAGATAGATAGATAGATAGACAGATAGACAGATAGATAGATAGACAGACAGATAGATAGATAGACAGACAGACAGATAGATAGATAGATAGATAGATAGATAGATAGATAGATAGATAGATAGATAGGCAGACATATATAGCTATATATGGGAGCCATGAAATTAGTAAAATGTCATTATAGTCAACAACTGTTTATATATAGAGAGAGTGAGAGAGAGATAGATATACTATAGATACAGATATATTTATCTGCATACACATGAACACACACACACACACACACACACACACACACACACACACACACACACACATACATATAAAGATATGCACACACACACACATACACACACACGTATATACACACAAACACATAGGTTATCATTATATACATATATCTAGTTTTATGTATATAGGTGTGTGGGGGTGATTTGCATATCTATTTCTTTAGCTGTAAGAAACAAATTATATGGTATAACATAAAGCAAAACTTCAAATTACAAATTCCACACATCATTTCAGCACCAGGATTTAATCAGCACTAACTATAACACTCACATATTCACTCTACTGGGGTGGACAGGGCACAGTTATTATCATTTGCACTGGTAGAGTGAGATTCAGTGACATTGGGTAGCAATGCTACATAGGTGTAAGGGTCATGGGAGCTGGATATGGTAGACACATTGTTGGCTGAGAGGTTAGTGGGAGTCAGGAATCACATCCTCCAGTATCAGGATGGCATTCCTATATTCTGAATTCTCCCCATGGGTAGACTTTTCCTACAGTATCCAGACTGCAGGCATCCTGTCTGATGGATGGTGTAGCATGTTAGAAATTTATATGGGAAGCTTGCTGTGGTTCCCCATGTAGGGGAAGCATTAGATGGTCAATGTCCATGATCCCACGGATGGCCATGGCTCGGAATTGCACTCAGTGGGTAATATGGGATAGGGACGATGTGAAACTGAGAGGCTCACAGTGGCTGGTCCAGTGAAGTGTTCCTGTGGTGGAGCCTGATGAACACTGGCCATGCCCATGGGAGTGGCAACACATAGTTGTGGAAGCAGCCATGGCCAGAGGTGATAGTGATATGGTCTCTGGAACAGAGGGTGTGTGTGTGTGTGTGTGTGTGTGTGTGTGTGTGTGTGTGTGTGTGTGTGTGTGTGTGTGTGTGTGTGTATGTGTGTGTGTCTGTGTGCTATTTCTGTAAGCCTGACATCTGGCCATGCATTTTGCATCCTTACACTTGCACAGCCATAGTTGGTATTTACCAGTATACTTGTGGATGTGTCTTGGATGCCAGTGGGTCACTACTGCTCTTAGCAGGTATGTCTGTTTCAGGTTCTTATATGTCATGTCACTGTGCATGTGGTGCAATATGTCCCACAGTAACTGCAATAGTTTTACTTCTTAATGTAGGCCACACAGCACACTTAATATCTCTGACATGGCGTGAGTAGTGGCCAGTGTGTCTATATTAGAATCGCGAAAGCTGACTTTCACAAATACAAGTTCATCAACACATAAATGTCAATGTACTAAAACAGCGAAGTACAAAAAAAGCGAATTTCAGAATGCTGAATGTGTTTTCTTGGCCAGCAGGGTAATCGTGGGGATGAGGAAATAAATGCTTTTCCCCACTGTAGTGCAGTCTCGGAGTTGGTATATTTAAGTAGGGGGGGTGTGGGGCGGTGTTTTACATTAGATTTGTTCACCTAGGTTTACCTTACCTGTATGGTGCTGTCACTTCCTGGAATACGTTCAGCGTTCTCATTTTTCGCTTTTTTTTGTACTTCGTTCTTTTCGGACTTCGGCATTTATGTGTTGATGAACTTGTATTCGTGAAAGTCAGCCTTTGTGATTCTAATATAGACCCATGGCCAGTCACTCACTGATCTGCATACCCAGTGATTGATGTCAAGAGTGACACTTAGGTCAGGAAATGTCCCAGAGTCATGGTAGCAACAGCCACCTACATGTCTCTGCCATATAGTGAGCGTGCATATTTTAGAGATAGTGCATCTCACTGATGCCGTTTTTGGTGGTGACTCCTGTGTAAATTGCAGACTGTTTACATATGATATCGTATTTACTCCCCACAAGGCCCATGTTAGTGTAATAAAAAAGCTTGGTCACCATATTGCAGGAGACTACATTACAATGAGGAAATTAGGAAGTAAGATACAGAGGATAATAATTTATTTTGCCATATAGACATATTGACAACAAACAAGACAACTAGTAATGGACCTCAGGGCTACAGCATACACAAAAGGATACACAGGCATAACATGAATAAATACAGAGCAGTGGAGTGTGTCAGGTAACATGGCACAAGTGCATGCCAAGTAACTGTCATGTTTGGGAAGCTCACCCTGACAGGGAACAGTTTCTCCACTGTTACCCCCCCACACACACATTTCTGCCAATCTCTCTGCGTGTTCTTTTTTTTCTGCCTTTGCTGCCTTCTCTATGACCTCCTTGCTGTCATCTACATCTATCTTTCCCCATCTACCATTCTTCTTAAAAAATAGAAAATAGATTCCAGTCCTGCAAACAAATTTATTCTTCATCCCCTTACCCCTCTTCCCTTCATGCTTCACTTGTGTGTGTTTCTTTAATTGCTATGGTTCCATTTCTTGCTTTCCTGTCCGTCTCTTTCCTCTCCATTTATATGATGAGCTGTGCTAGCCTACTATGGCCTAGTTATAGTGACCATATTGCATCTATGACACACTTTGCTGCAAGTGTGAGCATTGGGCAGCCCAGCTTTGTGTGCCTTTCATGTCAGTTATTTGACTTTTCATAAAGTGACCACTTCAGTAGAGAGGTAGCTGCCTTTAAGACAAATCAGATATTACTTTTTTCCTTGCATTCCTGCTGTTTTCCAGACATCATACATAGCTATCCAGCTATTTGCCATATCATGGTAATCCATCTGTTATTTAGTACATCAACACAACATTTTTGATCTTTCTGAACTCCCTAGTGTGTGTGTGTGTGTGTGTGTGTGTGTGTGTGTGTGTGTGTGTGTGTGTGTGTGTGTGCACATGTGCGCATGCGCGCGCCTGTGTGTGCCTGTGTGTGTGTGTGTGTGTGTGTGTGTGTGTGTGTGTGTGTGTATGTGCGTGCGTGTGTGTGTGTGTGTGTGTGTGTGTGTGTGTGTGCGTGTGTGTGTGTATGTTTGTGTGTTTTGTTACGTAACAAAAGCTAGAGCTGTACATCTGTGAATCTTGTAATTTAAATAATCAGTGGGCATTCTTTACCTAATTCATCAGATAGAAAACATTTGCTGAAACTCCAAAAAAAATACAAGGAAATGCCAGTTAATATATAGACTCGATCTAATAATAGTATGTATGGTATGTTCTAGTAAACAACCAAATAATAAAAGTCTTAACAATTATAATATTAATAAACTGCAACAGAAAAAAAAGAAAGGCAATATCGAAAGTGAAAGTTCAGAAAAATTTAGGACTAAACAGCAAAACTATGAAGATCATTAAAAGAAAAATTTTAGTAATATAAATCATTTATCTGTAGTTATGATACTTAGTAAAACAGGCTGTTCTTTGTCAAATAACTAATAGCAGTCATGTAACAAACATAGGCTACTTTGCATCAAAGTATTGACAGTAGTTGAGTAATCTTCAGATTGGACGAATTTCACTCCTTTTGTGTGTTCACATCTTTGATTTATGAAAGTTGTAAAAAGCAGATGACCTAGTGCTAAGGTATGTGGAACTCCTATGTTTAATGAGAAATTGCCAGATATTTTCAAGATTCAAGATTCAAAGCTGGCCAAGGAGCTTACAAGATATCATTAATGGACTCTCTCCACCTTATTAATGAACAATATACTTTTTCAGTAAACAATAAATCAGCCTTTTTAAAACACTGTAATACTTCTTGCTTCTTCATTTCCAATGGTAAGGAGTTCCATCATTTCCCTGTTCTACATTGGAAATATTTACTTCCAGTCTTTTTATGTATCACATTAATATTCACTACTAACGTATAATTTCTAGTACATTTGTCATTCTGAAGAACATTAACCTCCAACAGATAACCTAATTTGGGATGAGACAGACATTTATAAATCCATATTACATCATCCCTTAATTGTTGATAACATATAACAGATTAAATGTTTTCAATCTATCTATCTACATATTACATATTTGACAGGTCTTTAATTTTCATTATGAAGAATCTCTGAACCCTTTCAAGCCTGATAATATCACTCCTACAATGGACATAAAACCCAGAAACATATTCCAGTATTTGTCTTATACTTTCTTTATAAACTGGAATCCTTACTAATTCATCCTTAGATGCCATAGTTCTACAAAGTGTCTTTACTACCAAATACGTTTTTCTAATAATTTTGTTCACATGCCTTCAAAACTCAATTTATTATTAATTAAAATTCCTATATCATCATATTCTAGGGTTTCCCTAATTTTTATTTTATTTACTTATTTTTTATTTTATTTTACATTTGTTGACCTGGAAAGTCCGACTGGATATATGTCCATTTTCAGCGGAGGCCCGGGCAGAAAAGCTCCAAAAACAGTAATGAAATTTTGAAAACATAGTTAAAAAATATTTTTGACTATTAAGACTCAACTTAAACTTTAAACATACTTAATATACATATTTTTACAAGTACAGTCATAGAGAATAACATAATACAGACAGTTATTACAAAGCTAAACAAAAATTCTTTAGGAATATTTAAAAAAGGGAAATAATCAAAGCAAGAGGAATCTATAAAGGGAAATAATCAAAGCAAGAGGAATCCAGTACCAATAGACTTAAAAATGAGAAGCAAAAGGGAGACAGTGTCGGTCATGGGATACCAATTGAGTTAGTAAATAGGCAGTCCCCAGACTTGTTATTGGATTTTAGGGTAGAGACAAGTACTCTGTTAGCAGATCGTAAGGTTAAAAGATTTTGATAAGGGCTAATAAGGTTTCTGAGTATGGGAGTATTTGAGGGATGATGCAGGATCTTGTGAATGATTATGAGTTGCTGAAAAAGAAACTGACTAATAATGGAACACTCCATACTATATGGGTAGACTAAATTATTCCTACCCATATGTAGCACCATGCAATATAATTATTAAATTATATACCATTTAATTGAGCCCAACTGTATATTGAATCTAAATATGATTGGATACATGCTAATATTTTACATAAGTAGCTGCACCTGCAATCTGTGTCATTTGCAAATGTTTTAATTGAACAATGTAGACATAAAAGTGTGAAAAAGATATGGAGCCAGGACAGAATCTTGGAGGAACTCATCTAGATATTAAGAACATTTTTAATTTAAACCTTTGAATTACTATACTTAAACAATTTACAACCCATCTAATAACATATTTATTAAAGTTTCTTTTTTCAAATGTAGCAATAATTTGCTTATGAGGAATTGTGTTGAAGACCTTGGACAAATCCAGATATATAACACTGACTGGAAGATATAAGTCCAAAGCCTCAAATACATCAGAATAAAAACTGTCCTGCCATGTTAGCTCCTTTGCCCTCTTATAGAGGTAACTACTTAACTAGGATAATACTGAGTCAGAGCAGATTATGTCTGTTTATGGACAGAATGGTTAACTATGTTAAATTCTGTAGAAGAACTCAAAAACAGAACAACTAGTTTTTCATCACAGTGGGGTGACTAATTGACAAGTTTGAGGGGTGCTGTATGGGTGACCAGGTGAGACGTCATGCTGTATGAGGATATTATGCTGAGTCAGATCACTTACCAATTGTTTGTGTATTACAAATTCAAGTATTTTAGATAGTTGGATTAAGATGCTAATAGCAAAGAAGCCACTACCTTGTGGTGATGCTGATAGTAAAGAAGCTTCTACTTTGTGGTGTTCACTGTCTTTGAATAAAGAGATAAATTTGCTTGGTTAAACAAGAAAGGACAGCTACCTTCAGCTAGGCTTCTGTTTATTGAAATGTTAGGAGAAGTGCAATCAAAGGAGATACTTTTTTGAGGTTTATTATTTGAGGGTTGTCCACTTTTTCAGAACCAAGGTTCTGAAGATATGAAAGCATTTCTTTACTTTTGACTGTTCCAGTCTGAAATTTAAGTTGAGAATTGTCAGTTGTCTGCTTAGGATTAGAAGTCATTGTTAATTATTAAGTATTATACAACAAAAGTAATTTCACATTCAGAAACATGCACACTGATTAGACAAACCAATCAGCATTCTCAGTGTAAATCAAACTTTCCTCACAAGAACATACCTCCTGTTGCAGAAGGAAGTAATAGTCCACAAAATCCACAAAAACTGACAGGCCAAAAATGATCCATAAAAATGATAGAGAAGACTATTGAGGATAAGGAAGAAACTATGTATTGTTACTATTATGTAAACAAAAAAAAGATATTCCAAAAGATTAAAAGAGAAATAAGTGGAAAGAAAAATACTTGCAAAAGAAAATTTGTGAAAAGCTACAAATGCAAATTTGTGTTCATTAATACAACAGATCCATGAAAAATGTTATATAAACCAATAAACTTTGGTCTGTTTGAAGAGAGAAGCAACTGAGGAAGTGTGAAAACATAAAGAACAAAACCTAAAGATTTTTGAAAGGCATAAAAGAGAAATCTGGACATGGAAAAGAATGAGAGATTTGATATGGTGTAATATTTATGCAAAGGAGAAGCCAAACTAATTAATACAAAAAGCAGCCCCAAATATATTTGAAGAGAAATACATGCAAAGGCATACAGATATGGAAAATATCACAATGCAAAAAATAAAATCAGAAAGAGGGGATGGAGAACAGAAGATTAGTAAAGTAGAAGTTAAACAAAAAGAAGCTGGAGTTATAGAATACCTGCATAGAGAAGGATTTAGTGTAGAAAGTCTAACACAAGTTATGTACAGCATGATGGAAGAAGGAACCCCAAAAGGAAGGAGAAGCAGATAGAGAGGGAAACATCTGAAGAAGAAATATGGACATGGGAAAGAAAAGAGATGTAATACGGGGCAATATTTGTGCAAAGGAAAAAGCAAAATGTATCAATACAAAAAAGCAGCACCAAAAATACTTGAAGAAAAATACAGGCAAAGCATCTGGATATCAAACATTTTACAGTACAATAAATAAGAAAACAAAGGGGTAAAGTAGAAAAGAGGATTAGTAAGGGAGAAGTTAAATAAATAGAAATTGAAGTGAAAGATTTAGTGCAGAAAATCCAGCTGTGGTAATCACAGCATGATAGAACAGTGAGTCCAAAAATTAAGGAGAAACAGGTAGAACAAAAAGCATCTGATCAGTTGCCACATGAAGATACGCTGGAGTCTTCAGTAAGAAACCAGTACAGTTGGAGTTGCACAGCAAGGGAAGAAACAGAAAATGGTAACAAGTCTGATGCAGTCAATGTCAAATGGCCAATGAGTTCCCATATGAAATAGCAACAGATGATGCAAGATGCAGCTGAAGAGAATATGTCACAGGAAGATATTCTGGAACTTTCTGCAGAATGGCTAATAAAGAATATGCCCTCATTTTAGTAGAGAAAGATCTAAGCGAAGAATGGCTTGATTTAATAGAGATGGATACATACTGAGATCGATGAAAGAAATAGACTACAGAAAGTCAATAGGGTCAAACATGTTAGAGGTCTGATAAAACACATGAACACTGTAATCAAGACTATTAACAGAAATTCATGTGACATAACAGAAGTAAATAGGATATATTACTGCACAGCAAAATTAATAACAAATAAAGTCTTACCACAAAATACAGGACAATAAGCGAAAGGAAGGGAATAAATCAAATGCCATCATGGAAATATTGAACAGAGAAAACTATAAAGCAATTAAGACAAGAAGTGTCACTGTTAGAAGAGTATAGAAGATGGAACAGATCAACAAAATACTTAGAAAAATAGATGTGAGAAAAGCAACATGTAGTATTAGAACAGACCAGGATTTATCATACACTATTACAAATAATAAACTAAAGATATCAGTACAGGCAGTAAAATTTAGAAAATGTGCAGATAAATGTAATGGAAAAGTACAAAATAAGCAATTTATTGATGATCCAAAAAAGTTTTATAGAGAAATGGGAAATAAAGCAGAAGGAATAGAAACAACCAAAACAGAAGAAATCAACATATTTTGACAAAATATCTATGACGATCCTGTGGAACATAACAAAGATGCTGAATGGGTTGACAAAGTAAAAGAAACAGTAAGAAGTTCAAATGTACAATATATGAAATGGGATGACGTAACCGCCAGAGAAACTGAAACAAAGTTAAAAAAAAGCTCCTAAATGGAAAACCCCAAGCTTGGATACAGTACCTAATTTTTTGCTAAAAGTATTTACATTGTAACATGAAGATTTAGCCCTGAGTAAGAACTATTTATATACTCTGACAATATATAAACTATATAATGGAATTAATGCTGACAGAGTTTATAGCCATTTAGAAAAAAACTCAGTCATGGCAATAGAACAAAGGGGTAACAAAAGAAAATAATATGGAACAAAGGATCATTTGTTTTTAAATAAAGTCATAATGGAGAATTGTAAAAATTGGAAGAATCTAAGTATGGCATGGATAGATTACAAAAAAGCATTTGGCAGCATCCCACGTTCACAGATAAAGTACTGCTTACAGTTGTATAAGATATACCTTGATCAATTACATTACAGTGACCATTAAACAGTGGCAAACCACTTTGTAGCTAAGCCATGATAAAGGACAAATTATTAACCCAGGGATAATATTCAAATGGGATATTCCAGGATGACTCTGTCACCACTGCTCTTTTGTATTGCCCTTAACCCATTAAGCTGTCTACTTAACAGATTAGGTGTTGGTCACAGTTTGTCTCCCAAATGGCAACAAAGTGTAAAAACTTCATCTTCTTTTTGTGGATGATTTAAAACTATATAGTTCATCAGATGAGGAGCTGAATGCTCAACGGGAAGTGGTCAAAACATTCTCAGATGATATCAGAATGTCATTTGGTGTTGATAAATGTGCAAAAGCAACATTTAAAGTAAGGAAGCTGCAACATCAAGAAAATATCTGTCTAGGACAGGAATGTGATATAAAGGAAATTGAGCAGAAGGGAGTATATAACTCTTTGGGAATTGATGAAGGATCAACAATAAAGCATTAACAAATGTGAACAAAACTCAGTGAAGAATATTTTCAAAGACTAAAATTAACACTGAAAACAACCCTGACATCTGGGAACAAAGTCCAAGCTATAAACCAATTTGCTTTTTCTGTTCTAACTTACAGTTTTGGGATAACTGACTGGCCAATGCAGGTATTGGATCAATTGGACAGAAAACCAAGAAAAGTGCTTCATGCCTATCAAATGATATATAAAAATCAATGTATACAAAGATTATGTATTCCTCATTTTGAAGGAGGTATGGGCCTCCTCAAAATTAACTACATGTACAGATCTGCAATTGTAAGACTGCGTATATATCTGCTGACCCCATCAGATCCAAATATAGTGAAAGTTTTGAAACATGAAGACAACAGCTCTAAGACAACTTCCCTGCTTAGTTTAACAGAAGTTTAACAGAAGCATATTGGTGTCAAGCAGGAATAGAAACCAAACTAGAAGTAGACAAAAATGAGCAGCAACTGAATGTGCCAAAAAAAACAAAAAAAAAACAAAAGAAAGAATATAAGGAGAAGAATCAGATGAGAAGACAAGAAATATGAAAAAGCTATAAATATAGTTGCAAGTACAGAAAACTCCTGAAATAACCTCATATTGATCAGGATCTGATGTAGGAATGTTTAAGGAGATGTGAATTTAAACCAAAAGATGAAAGGTTAACATTAGAAGCCCAGGATAGTGGACTGCATGCACATTGGTTTACAGAGTTCATTGAACATGTGGGAGAAACAGACAAATGCAGATTCTGTAAAACACAAACATTGGAACAGTCTCACATCTTGTCGCTGGTTGTGATACACTAATCACTGGGTCTATATTATATATTTGAACTTTCTAAACTTCGAATCCCATATGTTCAACAACATTTGATTGAAGTTTAAAAGTTCGAATATATAATAAAAAAAAAAACTTACCTTAACGGTGCAGGCAGGGGGGCAAGCCCCCCTGCGCCCCCCCCTACTTAACTATACTAACTCCAAGATCGCACTTCAGTGCAGAAAAGGGAAATTCTCCCATTATGTTTAACCTTCGAACTCTTGAAATGTCGATCATATGGTATCGACTATATGACATTTGACATTTCAAACGTTCGGAGTTCTAATAGGAACCCTAATAACTAAGGGCCTGTATACTGAAAGGCATAATAGCATGGCAAGACACACAGATCACCCATTACCAAAAGTTAAAAAATAGACCAGAAAAAAAAAACATAGTAGTCCATACAAAGAAGACAAAGGTAGCATTAATCGTTGAAACTGCTAGACCTAGTGATTACAGTGTCTTACATACAGAGAAATACAAAGTCATAAAATACTACAATTTGCAGGCAGAAATGATGGCAATGTAGGAAAAGGATACCGAGACAGTTCCAATAATAGTAGGAGCAATGGGTGTCATAAAAGAGAATTTACAGTTGTATTTAGATATGCTACCGATACATGTAACGCCATATGAATTGCAGGAGGGGTCAGTTCTGGACACATTGCGGGTGCTATGAAGAGCACTTTTGGTGAACATGAAAGTTTGAAACAATACTAATTTCCTGAACTTATACTATGACTTAGGAATTGGGTCCATTCCCATCATGGTATTAGAAACCCAAAGGATTGGAGAAATTAAAGTGAGAGAACACTTTCGTCAGTTCTCTTTCTCCGCGCCACTAAGCAGAGAATTTAAAATGTAAAAAAAAAAAAAATGCATTCCTCAGCAGTTAAGTGCTCCATGAAACAGAACAATACAATATACTTAAACAAACTCACAAATTGTGATACCAGGACCACCCCTACAAGCTTCTGAAGCATATATTGTAAACCCTTACCTCCCAAAATGGTGATGTATGCCATTATCTACTGACTTCGTTCCACAGTCATTTTTTTCAGAAAATATCAGTTTCTTTGATGAACAGACCAAAAATCCGAGGTAAACATCTTACACATTATTTCAAAGCTGACACACACCATGTTCACAAAAATTAAATAGAGAAAAAATGTCAGAGTATCAATGTACTATGCAGTTGAAAAGGAAGTGCAGTATATACCTTTGATGCCTCAGACTACCACAAGCTGGCAGTAAAGAAGTGAAGCCCTTTCATACAATGACATTATTTATGAACAATGACCTTTTTGCTTTTAAATAATGTCACTGTATAATAGCATTAATCAACTACTATATGTGAGTAAATCAGAATTTTCCCATGTTTGGTTTTCTTTAATCACTCAGGCTTTGCCCCCATGATCAAACCGTTCTTAATCATTTGTGAGCCTGTTTGTTGCTTCCTGGGATTTTGACATGTCTAATGGGTTGCCATTAATGTTGTTCGTTTTACTTATTTGTATCTAACTCGCATGATCATTAATGTTTAGAGCACCCTCTGCTCTTTCAATTCTGTCAGTCTAAATGCAATATTTTGACTTTTTAATCCTGCTCTTAAAAGAGAACAGAAGCCATATTTTGAAACAAGAATAACATTACTACTAGTTTTAGTAAATATCTAGAATATGGGCTTGGGTCATTCGAAACAAGTAAGTATCATGCTTTTGTGAAGGTTTTGTAAACCAGGATGGATACCAGCAAAGGGTTTAAGACAGGGCAATTATGTGTTCCTTGTTACATAAATTATAATACCAGCTATTCAAAATTTAAATTATTCATACTGTGTATGTTACACAATTCAGTCCGCATTGGAGAGGCACACACAATGCTCCTGCTGCCACCACTGAAAACTACATTTATTACTGTTGCAGTCAAGGAGAGGTGACAGGCCTGGATATTTCCCTGCAAGAAGAAACATCCAGATTAAAGAACTTTAGTCTGGTATTCATGCCACAGAAAAGGTTACTTACTGTTTGAGATTATAGACAGCCTGATAAATTGCACTTGTTATTGCTAAAAGCATTACCTAGTCTTTCATTTAAATGTGTAAAATGCAGAAACAAAATCTTTGTGAAAAGAGTTTTGATTAAACAAAGAAAGAAATGAACAGGGCATAGACTAAATTGGTGCAACTATTGTGGCTTTGTCAGTCATAAAAAGTATAAAAAACCTTTGCCATTACTTCTGTTGCTAACATAAAGTTGAAACATATTTGGAATGCAAACTGAGTGACTCTTATAACGTGATATAAAGACTGAAGTGTTATGTTTAGTGATGTTAGTCATCAAACACTTGCTGTGATTTCATAACATGACATGTCTGTGCATTCTATCTACTGTGTCATTTGGGTCAGGTACAGTAAACAGCAGGGTGAAAGCTATATCTCACAGCACACATTTAAACAGAGATTGCCACTTAGTCTCAGGATTACATATACAGCTATGACTGTAGCATAATCTATATATGCTGTGACATTAGCCCTTGCATTTTTTATGGTGTCCAAGTGTGAGAGTGTATAAATGCATGTCTCTGACACAGAGCAGAATAAAGAATTACGGATATGGTTGTATTTATAGTGTTGTTTGTCTATAGCACAGAGTCCTGTTCAGTGTTAGAGCTGAAGCAAACACTGAAGATGTGTCATTTAATAATGTAAATGTTATTGTAGTCCATATAATAGTTGGTAGTCAAGTATGTGCACTTATATCTTTGATATAGTGAATTTGTCATCCTGTTCCTGTATACTGTGTTATTAAATATATCAGTCTGTTTCTTGATTTTAAGTGTTTCACTCTCATCTACACTTTGAAGACTTTTGTTGGCTTCTGTTACAAAACATGGACAACTGAAAAACTAGAGCTAAACAGTATATACCATACTTTGGAAAAAGACAGTTACACATTTTAGTTTCTGTCCCAATGAATGCCTTGTCATCTGAGTTTCAGAAATTAAGAAACATGCCTTTCCAGATGAAACAAAATATGTTCAGTTTTTGCTCTTTGGGAGCTATCTGTTCTCTGTCTTCCAGCGTGTTTCATTTTTGCTAGATGTAAGTGTTTCACATTCGTCTAATGTTTTGTACCACCTCCAACCACCTGACCCACAGTAGACAACAATAAACTGATGAATGAACAGCTGTTCAACATAACATATTTTACAATGAATTGCTATCATGCGTGTATAGAATGGACTGTCTTATACATAACACAGAAGATATATTTTTAATACTGCATGATTTACTTAAATTGCCTTTCAAATCTCATGTAGATTTAGCTACACAATAGGTTCATAGGTTCATAGGTTCATACTAGACTATCTGCCCTAGGGCATTTATAAGCCAAGCCCAGAGTTTTGTGGCTTTCGCCACCCCTTTAGTTTGAAGGATACTATGCCCATTATTTTGCTGTGCCTCGGTCAAGCAGTGACACTGAGGTTATCCCTGGGGTATACCTGTGATCTCCCATCCATTGGTCAAGATTTCTCTTGAACAAAGCCAGCGAGGTGCTCTGCCTCACATGTACCGGGATTTTGTTCCACAGCATAGGGAGTGTCTGGGTGATGAATCTGTCCCTCCAGCATGTCCTATTAATAGCCGTGTTGAGGTTTAAGTCTCTTGCCCTTGTAGTTCTGATGGATTTAGATCTTTTGAGGTGAAGCATGTTCATTAATTCCGAGTTGGACATGGCCTTGTATGTCAGGCACAGGTCACCTCTGAGCAGACGGTAGGCGACTGAATAGAGCTGGAGTTCCTTCAGTCGGGCATCATAAGACATATTTTTGAGACCCTTTATCCTTTTGGTGAGGAACTTTTGGGGCCTTTCCAATTGCTGCAGGTGTCGGGTCAGATACATTCCGAATGGGGCATTGTACTCAATCATTGGTCTGATGAGTGATAAGTACAGGGGAACGATGACCTCCCTTGATCTAGATGTGAATCCCTTCATGATCAGGTGGGCAATGTACTATGGTGCCCAGTTTGCAGTCATCTGCAAACTTTGTCAGCCATAATCCTCCTGTGTTTGCTTGTACTTCTGAAAAGTAGATGCCGAACAAAAGTGGGCCCAGGACTGAGCCCTGTGGGACACCACTTGTGACAGGCTTGGAGTCTGACATGGCGCCAGCAACTCTGACCCTGTGGGTTCTGTCGCTTAGCCAGTTTGCAACCCATCTTGTGACGTATGGGTTTACATTTAAGCTGGTGAGTTTTTCAATGATACCCGAGTGGGGTATTGTGTCGAAAGCCTTTGCCAGGTCAAGGTAGGCTGTGTGGACTGCCTTGCCCTCGTCAATGGCCTTGGTGACTGTTTCAAAAAAGTCAACCAAGTTTAAAAGGCATGATCTGCCCTTGACAAAGCCAAACTGGGTTGGATCCAAAGTCTGCAAGTCCCCTATGTCTTTATTTATGAGTTCCATTATAATCCTCTCCATAGCTTTGCAGACCAGGCTTGTCAAGCTGATGGGATGGTAGTTTCCGGGGTCGGTGGAGGCACCTCCTTTGTGAAGTGGGACCACCGTTGCCATACGCCACTCCTTGGGTACGTATCCTGAGGTGAGGCTAAGATTAAACAGCTGCCCTAACTGCGGGTTTAATTCCTCATTGAGTTCGTGGAGCACACAACCGGGGACACCATCCGGTCCCATGGATGCTGTGTTTTTCACCTTGGAGAGAGCAGTTCTCACCTGAGCATTTGAGATGTTTGGGGGGGCTACAATCCTCTGGTATAGATATCTCTCCTTTTGGGGGGGGGGGAGAAATTTACACTGAACCTGTCAGCCAGTATGTTGGCAATGTCTATAGGTTCAGTGATTTTTACATCATTTTGAACTAATTCTGAGCATATCTGGGAGTTTCCTCCCAGGTTTCTAACATAGCTAAAAAAGGCCTTATGATTGTCTTTTGAGCCCTTAGCGATTTTTCTCTCAAAATTTGCCTTGGATGATTTTATGAGAGATCTCAGTTTTTTACTTATGATGATCAAGGGTGTCTTCCCTTTTACGGATTTTGCTCTATCTTGTAGTAGCTTCCTCCTTTTGTTGTAGAGCTTGTTTATGACTGGGGTCCACCAGACTGGATGCTTGCCTTTGGTACAAAGAGTCTTTGTTTTGTTTGGGATTGCCTGATCCATGCAGTCCTGGAGGTGCTGGTAGAAGGCAATTGTAAGTGATTCAGCGGTTTGAGTAATGGTTTCCGCTGGCTCGGGGGCCTTGAAAGAGACCACACCAGTCTTTAGAAGTGTGAAGTCGGCTTTTGAGAAGTTCTTCACTGTGGTCTTTTTTTATCTGGGGTAGGGGCGGGATGTGGACTTCCAGTGAGATTAGTTTATGATCTGATCTCACCAATGATGGGTATACTTCTGGTGTTGAACATTGTGACCCCATGTTCGTGATGATGAGATCTAGTATGTTTTCTCCTCTTGTGGGGATGGTGACTAGTTGTTCCATGGCATTTGAGTTTATGAACTCTAGGAACCTTTGGGCTAGAGTGTTGGGGCTTGAGTAGTGATCCCAGTCTATATTTGGATAGTTGAAATCAACCAGTATGATGGTGTTTGGAGATACATTTATCCCCTCCAGTGTTTTCAGGAAAGCTGTGTGAGGTTCCTGAGTTTGAGAGGGTGGCCTGTAACATGCTACAAACTGCAGAGCAGTCTTGCCTACGGTTAACTGCACCTGGATGGTCTCCGATGCATCGTGCATTGCCACCAACCTTGAGGTGAGGGTGTCCTTGATGAATATGGACACCCCCCCCTCCTTTCTTGGTGTTGTCTGGATTTTGGGGCCAGAACACATGATATGAGGTAAAACCTGATAGTGCCGCGGTGCTCTCAGGAGCCTTGAACCAGGTTTCAGTCACAGCACAGACATCGATGTTCTCCATACTGAAAAGGGCTTTGAGTGCGTGCATCTTGAGGTTGAGACTTCTGGCATTGAGCAGCATTACTGTTAGTTTTTTTCCTTTTTTGTGTTCTAGGGTGGTAGGTTTAGAATTTGAGCCTTGCCTAAAAAAGGCACAATGGGGGTGGCAAGAGCCTTTGCCAAAATCCAGAAGCCCAGGGGTGACAGGTGCAAGCCGTCCCTTGCGAAGCAGCGTGGCTTGTCCAGCATGTCATCCCAGGCAGACAGACATTGGATCCCCTTTGAATGACACCATAGTTTAAGCCAATTATTAAAGCTGATCATCTTGTCTCTGTATTGTGGCATCATTCTTGGTGAAGGTAGGATACTGCTCAAGGTCAGGGTCATACCTGCCTGGGCTACATAATCAGAGAGCTCCTCTATGTCTCTTTTCATGTAGTCCAGGGAAGTACGTCTCAGGTCGTTCACACCAGCATGGACAATGACTGAGTCATACTTGTACCTGCAGTTGAGTGACCTGAGTGCTTGTGTTATGTGGTGGATTCTAGTGCCCGATAGGCAGCTTACTGTGACCTTCTCCTTACTCAATCTGGTGAGCGGGACGTCAGTGTGTCTGACTATGGAGTCACCTATGACGAGTGTGTCTGGCATTGTGTTTGGCCTTAAGGGCTGTGACTGTTTGGCACACTGACTCTGTGGTCTATGTGTTGCATGTGCTGTGCCCTGTGGAGGCAGTTGTTTGGGTGTCTGTTTTGGTGGCCTCTGCTGTTTTGGTAGATTTTTGATCAGAGCCTCCGAGTATGTCTGTGTGTTTATGTGTATGATTTGAAGTTGTGATAGTGCTATGCAAGACTGGGTGTTGTGGTGTGTGTGTGGTTACCTTCTCCTCCTGTCTGGTCTTGCCAGTCCTATGTTGAGAGAGCTCAGCCTCCAGTTTGGCTATATAGTTGCATCTCTCACATGTATTTGTGTTTTGTGGGAGAAGGAGAGGGTTGTCTGTGTACATGAGGCAATTGTAACATTGCCTCAATATTCCCAGATATACCAGCTGAGCAGGAGAGGATACTAGCAACTGATCCCTCGACATGCTAGAAGGAATAGACAAAAACTTTATGTAGATGAGTTTGAAAAAGACTTCGGGGGATGTGGTGTTTTTAGGTTGGTGGGGTACTATGCATAATAAAAAGTGCTATATCAGAGTAAAAAGTACTTTAGGAGCAAGTGCTAGGCTTTACAGATAGAGAATAGTCTACTTAGGAATCAAGTAGAGCTGAACTTTTTAGTTAGAGAATAGGCTGGTTAGATTAGCAGTACAGTTCAAGGAGAGCTGTTCTAAGGGAAAAAATGAAGAGTGGACTTTAGGTAGCCCAAATAGTTTAACCTTGATTAACCGCCGCTGCTCTTGTGTGCTCCTGTGGCAACTCTGCGCTAAAGCGTGCTTTATAGCAGGGGGCTGGAAAAGGCAGGAAATTACCCAAAATGGCCAATGAACTACAAGTTACTGTCTTAAACCACTCCTCTGAGGACAAACAGGCAGCTCAGTACTCCCCACTCTCACTGGTGAGTAAAGAAACTTCTCCCTGACCAAACAAGGAAAATGGAGAAGTAAAGGAACCAAGACAAAGCCCAGGGATCAGCAAAATCTGATCACTGGAACAAACTATTCAGGAAAGTATGGAAAACAAAAATATTTTTTTGTTTTTTTCAAGTTTTTTTACACAGATAGGACAGAAAACACAATAAATGCTATGCTTTTCGATTAAATGCTATCAAAAGCTAGTACACTTGAGTGTATTAGCCTGTAGTTTAACTTTTAAGCAAACTTAAACTAGGAAGTGCAACAAACAATTCAAGCTTATAAAAACAGGAAAAACAGGTAATAATTCTATATAATAGGCAGAAACAGTCGTCAAAAGGCACAAAAGGTCGAAAATGCAGAAAAAAAATACTTAGAATCTGGAAAGTTGTCTTTTCTGGTCTCTGCTGCTCTAGGAACTCTGCTGGATACTACGAGGAGCTGTGCTGAGTTCTCTACAGCCAGAAAAGCCCGCCAAAGCGTGCTTTAAAGCAGGGGGCTGGAAAAGGCAGGAAATGACCCAAAATGGCCAATGAACTACAAGTTACTGTCTTAAACCACTCCTCTGAGGACAAACAGGCAGCTCAGTACTCCCCACTCTCACTGGTGAGTAAAGAAACTTCCCCCTGACCAAACAAGGAAAATGGAGAAGTACAGGAACCAAGACAAAGCCCAGGGATCAGCAAAATCTGATCACTGGAACAAACTATTCAGGAAAGTATGGAAAACAAGAATATTTTTTTGTTTTTTTTAATTTTTTTTTACACAGGACAGAAAACACAATAAATGCTATGCTTTTCGATTAAATGCTATCAAAAGCTAGTACACTTGAGTGTATTAGCCTGTAGTTTAACTTTTAAGCAAACTTAAACTAGGAAGTGCAACAAACAATTCAAGCTTATAAAAACAGGAAAAACAGGTAATAATTCTATAAAATAGGCAGAAACAGTCATCGAAAGGCACAAAAGGTCGAAAATGCAGAAAAAAAATACTTAGAATCTGGAAAGTTGTCTTTTCTGGTCTCTGCTGCTCTAGGAACTCTGCTGGATACCATGAGGAGCTGTGCTGGCTCATCAGCTAGTAGTATTTAATGAGTAAATTTCTAAAAGTTTGGAAGCAACATTCAGTTGGTTTATCAAACAACTGTTTAATGTATACACATACACAACACAGAGTGATAAACAGACAGATTGATAGATTAAAACAGAGAAAATAAACTGCATAAAGGTATTGCATGCAACAGAAACCAAAAGAAAAAACAGCACTGTTTGAACTAGATGTTGATTTTACCACTCTTAAAAAAAACTTAAGTGCTTTTGTCTCATAAACAGAGTCTTCTTGAGAGTCAATCATAAAAAAACCTTCTCTTACATATGCATATGATATTGTCACATGAACTAGAGCAGCCAACTAACATTGTAAAAACACAAGTACAGTAAAACTAGCATAAACTTTATAAAAGTTACCTGAACTATAAAAATACTTCAGTATATCAAAATGTATTTTAATAGCCTTATCTTTAATACCTCTTTAATACAAACCTTTTCATTTAGACCAAGAGGGATAGTGACATTTAATTTTGTCGCTTTAATCATTGCTGTTCTAGAATGAGATTCTAGTCTTCACTTCCCTATATTATACCAACCAGCAAATAAACTTAAAACTTTTTGTATATTATGTATACCACAGAACATTTGTACAGTGAATTGTTTTTATCTTTAGTTTTAATAGCATATGTTTGTTCATAAATAAATTTTGTTTCACTGTTGTTTGCCTTCCCCTATATAAAATAAACTGCACTCTAAACACATTGCTATCAAGAAAGTTTCATCAAAATGTTCTGAGAATATAACTAGTCCTTAAGGACTGTATCTACATGAAAAGCATGTACCATTTGTATATCCCCCAGTTTTTATGTGATATGAATTCTGGTAAATCATTACTTTTTTTCAAATAAGGTTTGTATGTTGCATCTATTTTGTGAAAAAAATGGGTTCTTTACCTACTGCCATAATCAGATTACACATGAAAAAGAAGCATTTGTATCTCTTATGCTCAGGCAGAAGAATCTAGAAATATCATTCTAAATGAAATTTCCAGGTGTATTATATCTTCAGATGTATGATGCAGCAGGGTTATTCAAGTCGATTGAAAGAGCTGAAGCAGTTGCGGAAATTTCTGTTCATCAGCTCATAACAATTCCCATTTACAATATTCATGATCTGATCTCAGCAAAAGACTCCCACAGAATTAAAGCAAAAAAGCATTCTGTGCCATTTACCCCCTTCCTGTCAGCTTTCCATAGGCAAGCACTTGTAAGCCCCACATTATATTCAGACAGCTTAGTCATTTCCTCATATGGAAAGCATAACACCAGGGATTAGCTGTTAAAGTTTGAACTCAATTTATCATTGTCAAATAGATGTTGAACTTTAGAAGAAGAGGAGCATCTGAGCATTTGTTGTTTGTGATTCCCAGTTGTTCTAGAAATTAATCAGAAAAGGTGGAGAAGCATTTTTACAGATCAGAAGATATCAAAACTGTATCATCAGTGATGTCAATGTAACGTCCTTTAGTTAAGTAACTTGGTTTTCACTGATTATTTTGTACAGTGCAATGTTTGTAATTCTAAAGGGTTGATTGGGTATGAGGCATATCTGCTATGCTCGCAGCATACTTAATACTCTGCATGGATATAATTGAAGACTGAATGTAAGGACTCTCACTGCATGTTTTCAGTATTTCGTTTTTGTTTAAATGTACCCATTATAATATGTAAATTCAGAGAAGGGGAGTAAATTCAGAGATGTGACAGCGCTGTGGGTCTTTAAAGCATATGGGTTAAAGCATATGGGTCAATATTATTTAAGTTAAGGTTGTATGTGATGTGAAAAGTTATTTTTAAAGGGTATCTCCTGAGGGTGTAATGGTAAAATTACAAGAGGATTAACAATTTTTATTTCTTATGTAAGACACTGATATGGGGATGTAATATTCATATTATAGCCTTAACTCACTCAAGCCTATAACATGCATACTTCCAGTTCACACCCATAGCTCCTTATAGCATCCAGACATTTTTTTAGACCAGGCTTCTTTAACTAAGTGACTTATCAGCTAATAAAAGGTGGTATTACACAATGTAAAAGATTATTTACAAAATGGCACTAAGACTGTTATCTAGGATGTCCTTCCTTAGAGAAATTAATCAGTTAATTCACCACTTATTCATATTTTCATATATATGTTCATATTTACATAGCTGAGAGCCCTATATATTAATGATGGGTATTTTATTTATTTATTTATGTATTACTGGGAATGTCTTACTGGGACATAGACCATTTTCAGAGGAGGCCCAGGGAGAATTGCTCCAGATGCATCTGTTTGGAATATGGGAGGAAACTGGAGAGCCAGGAGGAAACTCACACAAATGCAGGGAGAACATGCAGACTCCATAAAGAAAGCAGCCTAGCCAAGAATCAAAACAGAGAACCTCTTGCTGTGAGGTGACAACACTAACCGCTGCACCACTGTGCCACCCCATGTATGCATAGGGTGTGAAATGCCAAACATGAAAATTCATTGTCAATGTCCATTTATATCACATTATATCTGATATATTGCTAGCTGTTAGTAATTGTGAAAATAAACAATACTTCTGTATGTACTTAATATTTAAAAAACAAGTGACTTACAAATGGTTGCAAGACATAAGGTAAAACTTTAGATGTTCTTGAGGAAAACTATCTTAGATATTTGCACTTTAAGTTACACATCTTTAGAGATACTCAGTGTTATTTATATGGACAATTATACAATCATGTATATATTTTTCATATTTCTGTAAATATTTTCAATAAACAATCACTTATAGAGGAATTTACTGTTGTCATGTGAAACGTATGATTAACAAAAATGTTCTAATAGTATATGTCTAGGTAGTATAGCTTCCAAGATATAACAATTTGTTTAGGAAAGTTTAACAAAATATAATTTAGGGGTTGTATGCATTACATTATAGTATTTATGGAAAGAGTATGAATGTACTGATTATTATCACTATAAAGAATACTTCTTACCAATAACATTGCTATGTGTATAATTTTAATAGCTTTCATTGTTCACAAGATATTTACATTTGTTTATCTTATGCTTTTTCAGTTTGTTTTTCAGACAGTGCTCTGGAATACAAGATATGTGTAGGCTGCTAGAGGTGTAACATTGCACACCACATGGGTGTTAATGAGTTAAAATGACTCAAAACACATGTTGACCACAGAGTAAAGTTTAGGAATTTGACAGACTAATGGCTTCATATATTTAATGTTTAGAAGGATGGTTTTAAATGTTAAATTGCCTAAGAATTAGCAGTCCTGGTATGGTGAAGTAGTGAGTATACTATAAAATGCCGTTCACTGTAGTTATTCTCCCATTTAGTGACTTGGAATGGGAAGAACTTGAGAAAATGGTGCCATCACATGCCTGAAGTTATATGCTAATTGGGTGTATTGCTGGAGATTAAAAATATGCTGTATGGAGCATGTTCTTAGTGAGAGTCTTATAACTGGGATATCTTAGAGTGGTGTTTATGGTTATGCGAGTGTCTCTGGAGTATAGGAGGAGGACATTTATTTGTCTTTTTGCAACTTAAAAGCAATCACTGAGCAACTTTTCAGGCACTAGATTGTCAATGCTCTGATGGATGGAATGTTATGTTCTCTTTGTCTACTAGACATAATGTCATTTCCTCACTATTTATTTCTTCCTTCTATTTATATGATGTTTTGAAGGGCAGTTTGGTAAAGTACCCCTTGCAAGGTGCATGTAACAGAGACATGTTTCAATTGTCTATGCACTGAGTATATTGCCTGTTTCTTGATACTGACCAGATGCGAATTAGGTGGCCATGGTTGTGGATTAAGTGAGATGGAAAGTTACATGTTTTTTGGTATATTATGCTTTGTAAGTGGACTAGAATGTCAAGTCCTTAGATCATACTGTTTGGGTGTGATGAGGGAACAGCTGGAGGTAAATAAATCAGATTGCTATGGTAGCAGATGAAGTACCTGAGGCTGAAATAGCAGTCTGGTACAGAAAGAGGGAAGCTGATAAGAGAAATAGGTTACTAAAGCACACCTGTAACAGAAAGAAGGGTCCGAATCCAGTTGAAGCACATTTGCAGAATCAAGGGTGAATACCAATGAATAAATAAAGAAAATAGTGGTGTCTTCTTAGTTTACCACACTTTAATAAAACTTTAATACACTCAGGACTGTATTTTTAAATGTTTTTCTTTTTTGTAGAATTTTCACAAAGTTAGCTTTTTGGAAGTTGGTAGTAAGAGGAAGTGACATTTTAAAGTGAATATATCATGTGATAAGTTTAAACCATGTGACAACTGAAGCCTTAAAAAAGGAATTTTGTTGAAGTTAACCTCAGTCTGAAGAAGTCTCTGTAGAGTTGAGACAAAAGTGTTAACTGGAGGTGATTTTATTATTTTTTATTAAACTGTGGTAACCTAAGAAGACACCGCTATTTTCTTTATTTGTTTTTACAATTTTATTGGTGAAAAGCTGCTTTTGGTGAATACCAATGAACCAGGTTTTGGTTTATTTTAATCTTTTCCATGGATTCTATTAAATGACATATGACAGAAGAATGGGAATTCAGTTCGACAGGGGAGATAAATATCAGAAAAATATTTTCTATGTAAGGAAATTAATTATGCTAAGGTGGGTTAATATACATGAAGATAAGCCAAATTTTCACTGGACTAGTGAATATTCTCAAAAGTGAATGGGCAATATCATGGTATTAGTGTGTTGTTGCTATATTACCTTATAAGCAGTATTCTAATGTGTATGTTAGAATAAGACAGAAGGTAAGGCTATGCCTCTGGTGCTCCTAGGAGGGGATTTACATACTGGTTTCCTCTATGCTGTACTCTTCCTACATATATCGGGTCTATATTAGAACACCGAACTTTCAAAATTTCGAGTGTTCTAATATCAAACCCTATTAATCAAAACTTTAAAACAGTGAACATACAGAACAGTGATTTTTTTCCTAGGGAAAAAATTTGCTGTTCCAAAACACATACACACAACACAAGCACACCAAACAAACAGCAATCCACACACACATACACCCAAACTCTTACACCTAACCCTACACTAAACTATACATACACCACTAACTATCCACTTACCTTAACCCAAACCCTAACCCTAAGGCCCGTCACTATCACACAGTCACCTCACCCATGCCCTAACCCTAACTCACCTACCCTGCCCTAGCCTTCACGTCCACACAATCACACACGTACCTGACTCACGCCCTAATCCTAACTCACCTACCCCACCCTAACCCTCACGGCCACACAATCGCACACTTACCTGAACCCGACCCATAACTTTCCACCACAGTGCTGAAAATACCGAAGCAACAGAAATGGACAACCAAATGCTTTCCCTAGGAAAAAATTTGGTTTTCTGTTTCTTCGATATTTTCAGCGTTCGCTGAAAATGGGTCGATATTAGAACACTCGAAATTTTGAAAGTTCGGTGTTCTAATACAGACCCCATATATCATAGACATTGACATGGCTTCTGTTTGTTTGTGGAACCAGGCGACATCTAGAAACAGGCTGCGGTATGGAACTGAGAACCGAATCATGGGACAAAGCTTTCAATTTACTGGTCAGTCTGTGCCCCGATACTCAACTATAGTCATGATCTCTGGGTAGTGATCAAAAGGCTGAGATTCCAGATATAGGCAGCAGAAATTATGCTCCTTCAAAAGTTAAGAGGTAGCTCTATAATAAAGTAAGGGAGACATCAATATGAGAGGATTTCAGAGAGCAGATATCATCCTTTATATTAAAAGGAGCATGGAAAGGTAGTTTGGGCATGTTGCAAGGATGCCACAGTGCCTCCTCCGTTTGATGATATACTAGGTATAGCCCACTGAGATGAAGCCCAATTATAGACTCAGAACACTTTGTAGGATTATAACCCCCAGTTTGCCTGGGATTAAAGCTAAAGATCCATAGGATGAGTTGGAAAATGATACTGGAGACAAGGAATACTTGTCTACCCTGCTTAGACTGCTATGATTATGATCCTTCCAAGGACAAACATTAAGAAAATGGGTGGATAGGTTAAAAAAGTACATCACACTTTATTGATATAAAAATACCTTTATTCTGTAGTAAAAGAGTTCTTGATGCATAAGAAACCAATTTGCATTTCCTTGTATGTATGATGTTTTGAATCACTGCACCTTTATCATAAACTGGGCATCATATGCAAGTGATGTAGGTGAATACGTTTTAACCCCTCTCCCCTCAGTTCTCTTAAATTTTGTAGTGCCGCTCCTACCTTCACCCAACTGATCCACGCATTCCTCCTAATGAGGGATGTCTAGCAGTTCCATGGGGATTCACCTGTCCCTTCCCTGGAAGAAGACACTGGGCATACCATCAGGCAGAGCTAGAGTACTTTGACCCATTGGTCCCTATATGAGGGTTTCACTAGTGCTGCCAGCATCAGGGCTGAGGCCAGATCCATCATCTATCAGGGTAAGAGACCTATGTGCTGTTTGTTCCCTGGGATGGGCACAAGACACAAAAAAATATAACAACCATGCTGACAACGTGAGATGCATCAGAATAATTCAAGAAAAATAAGTTGTATTAAGATTAAGTGCACAATAAGCCCATCCCACAGTAGAGTGGTAGGAAATAAGCCAGTCTATAGCCCAGTGGACCTCCTAACCTTTGAATCTTTTTGTTCCTCTGGCAACTGCCTTGGGCCACACTATGGCTACCTACTGTGGGAAGTACGTGTGCCTCTGCAAACACATCATCTCCAGCTTAGTGTAATACATGTGCTCAGAAGGCCCATATTCTATAGGTGTAACACCTACAGTACTTCTAGATGTCACCCAAGACATGAGACAGAGGCACCTCCATCCCGCCAGGGTAGGTGAGCCAGCAATAGCAGCTCACTCCCATCTTCCCAAGCTTGTCCCCAACAGAGCCCATATTGTTAACAAAAGAATGGTTATTTGTGTCGTAGTCAGGGCTTCATCCTTTTGTGCCATGGAGATAGGCCTTGATATGGGTAACTCCTAATCATGGTGTACCAACACCTTATAGCAAGTTAGCTTTCTTTACATTTTCTGTAAGTGCTTTGCTCAAGTTGTTTCCATTGCCATGACTCACTGTTTTTCAAACACTTGTAGAGCAAAACTTAACACTATATTTTAGTTAAGCATGAACTTTCCATAAAACATAATCAAGCTAAGAAACTCATGTAACTTTTTTATCCATGGTGTTTATAAGACACTACAGGAATGACTTTCAGATTCTCTGTGGAAGGGTACATCCTCTTTCTTTCCAGAACAAGTCCAAAATAGTTCATCTGTGATTTAACAAACCCATTTTTATTTATTTTTTTTTAACTCTCAAGCTGGAGTATTGCACCCTTTGCAGCACTTTATATAAATTACAAATGTGCTGACTTTCAATCCTTCCACTTAGGATGGATCCAAGTACACAACTACATTAAAATCTTTGAATAAATGTCTATTATTGTTTGAAAACACGGTGGTGCAGAACTTACACCAAATGGTAGTTTTTTTATACATAAATAATCCTCTGTACATATTAATGACTACATACTGTTGAGCGTCATCAAATAACACAGTACTAAATGATAAGCAACAGCTATATCTATTTTAGAAAACAATTTTGCAATTTTACATGGCCATCATGTCTTCTTCTTGTTAAAGATAGCACTTCCCAGTGATTCTTGCCTGTTTAGTGGCCAGTTTATAATCACATAAAATGCACATGGCATTATCCCTTTATATAACAATAATATCTGCACCCGTCTATTTGCTATGCTTCACAAATGATACATTCTCTATTGTGCTTTCCAGTTGTTTATCCATCTTTGTTTCACTGCAAATCACAATGGTTTACTTTTGCAGATCCTTGATGTGATTACCATATTCACCAAATTTGTGGCTTTAGTACAACACAGTGTTCTAGGTTCCCCATGAAAAAAATCTTCATGTACCTCTCAATTGTTTCTAATTTTCAGGGACGTCCTTGATTTTCACTCAAATTTTTGCTTTGTCCCTCTTAATCCATCCAAAAACTGGTGAATTTTGGAGAAAAGTTGGTGAACTGCACTTAATAAATAATCATAATAATTAGAGTTACAGACGTCTTTTACTTCAGAAAATGGATATTAATTCTCATTCTCTTATTCTATCACTGTCTCGAGTTAATAGTACTAATATTTTATAAGTGTCCATGATTGACACTGATTATTTCTGAATTTGTCCCTGATTCTGGTGAGATTTGTCCCTGACTGGTTGAGAGCTATGCGTTATATATTTCTGGAAATTTCAAGTCATGCAAATGTAATTTCCTTTTTTAATGACCATAAATCAGCACCCTGGTGTATAATGCCTCCTCCACCTAGAAAAGTCTAAAATATTATTATTATTCACACTGTGTGTGTCACCGTTTGTCACATAAAATCACTTACCATGACACAAAAATGTTTCTGAATCACAGGTATAATATGTAAGGAGACCATGAGCTGTATTAAAGTGTTTTTTTAAATGTGTAGACAGTTCACATAGTATTACAACGATGACATCCTGCGAATGTTGATTTTAACTACAAAACACTTTATATCTCAAACCTCACCAGTACTTTGCAAAGATAACTACCATATCTAAATGCAAACTTCTGGTAATTTCGAATCAAGCTGTAAAGAGCCATGCCAGATTTTGAAACTGGAAGACTACAATATCTGACCTCACTTAATACTGTCTTAGGGGTATAATATGTTACTAGTTTTCATTTCCCTAACTTCTGTACACTTCATTCTAAGTTTTAGTTTAATTCCAATCTTATATCATATGAACATGTAAGATTTCATGAAATAAAGTATTTTATACTTTTTCTGCAAGGTGAATGGTCTTTAGAAAATTGTAAAATAGATTTCTGTTTGGGGGAGGGACTCCTGCAACAGTTGATTTTCATAATGTAAGGGAAGGAGATGCCATATAATGGGCATTGCAAATTGAAAGTGGGGTGACTCATCCCAAAATAAGGTAGCACATGGAATGATGCCTCTTGCATATCATACTGTACTTCTGCATGAGTAACTGCAAAGCATCTGCTCCATTCCCATTATGAGAGTATCCACAGTTTCATGTAGAGGGAAAGGTATAGTCAAAGGCCACATCCTCTCTATAAGGAAAAGGGACATCTGTTGGCTACTTGATCCCTTATTTGACTCTCAGGTAATTCACTGATCTCAGATCAATAGCTACAAAGTTAGACACTCTGCTACTGAAACAGTCGTTATGTATTTATTTACTATTTGGCAAGGAGGTAGATGGACTGATACAAAGACCCTTTTCAGTCACAACCCAGGCTCAGAGGCAATAAACACTGCAAGAACTGAAAAAGGCTGGATAATATTTCTTAAAGACTTGTTTTATATGAAATGAGTTTAAATTCATATTTTTATTATACATAATAGCTCTATCCAAAAAAACTATGTTACCCAGATCACAAATGACATAAAATGAGATCAGAGTTTAGAACATTCACAATGTCACCTATTTAGAGCATAAAAATATTGTATTACACAAAGCACCATTACTTCTTCTTCTTCTCTTTCGGCTGTTCCTATTAGGGGTTGCCACAGCAGATCATCTGTTTCCATTTCTTCCGGTCCTCTGCATCTTGATCTGTCACACCAACCACCTGCATGTCCTCTCTCACCACATCCATAAACCTTATCTTAGGCCTTCCTCTTTTCCACTTACCTGGCAGCTCCATCCTTAGCATCCTTTTCCCAATATACCCAGTTTCCCTCCTCAGCACATGTCCAAACCAACACAATCTTGCCTCTCTGACTTTGTCTCCAAACTGTCCAACCTGAGCTGACCCCCTGATATACTGATCCCTAATTATGTCCATCCTTGTCACACCCTGTGCAACTCTTAACATCTTTAACTCTGCCACTTCCAGCTCTGACTCCTGCCTTTTTGTCAATGCCACAGTCTCCAACCCATACAACATAGCTGGTCTCACTACCCTCTTGTAGACCTTATCTTTCACTCTTACTGGTACCTGTCTGTCACAAATCACTCCTAACACTCTTCTCCACCCATTCCACCCTGCCTTTACTCTCTTCTTCACCTCTCTTCCACACTCACCATTACTCTGAACTGTTGATCCCAAGTACTTAAACTCATCCACCTTCACCAACTCATTACTACACTCAGAAAATAAGAAAATAACATTCTTGTTATTGAGAGGTTCTAAAGTAACAGCTCTGTATTACATGCAATGATAATTAAGTTCATACTGAAGAATCTTATTGGACCACTGAGATGTGGTAGGGGTGAAAAAGCACACAGCATAGTACACATGTATCATATTTTGCTGTCAGCTACTAGCTTGAATATGTGTGTGTGTGTGTGTGTGTGTGTGTGTGTGTGTGTGTGTGTGTGTGTGTGTGTGTGTGTGTGTGTGTGTGTGTGTGTGTGTGTGTGTGTGTGTGTGTGTGTGTGTGTGTGTGTGTGTGTGTGTGTGTGTGTGTGTGTGATAGCTCTCAACTTCTTATCATAAAAAATCTGGACAAAGCCAAAAATAATGGGGGGACAAAGCCCCAAAATTAGGGACACATTTTAAATTTTGCTCTTAGAGCATTGCTAGAATAAAATGTATTGTACTACCATGCATTTTTAAAGGATATGAAGTCTGAAACTCAAATGCCTGTTATTATTAGTGAACTCAGTCCTCACTGACTTGCCACAAAAATCCAGAAAATCACAAATCTTGTGAGGAACAGACCAAAAATATGAGGCAGAAATCTGGACATTCTGTGAAAATCTGAAGTGTTGAAAGGTACTGTGTGTGTGTAAGAACCAGCAAAAATACTTGAGAATAGGTTCCAAACACCAGGTGCAAGGTGAAACTTACATAAAATCTACAAAAAAACAGAACTGAAGATGAAGGAATAAATTCTTATATTTAATGGCTAAAGTGTCATTTAGTACACCACTTGCAAAATGGTTTCACTGCAGACTACAGCTTTTTCAGTGCAAAAAATAACGTTACACATTAACAGGTTATATAACAATTCATATGTCACATAATAAGCATACACCAATACTAATGGTAAGAAAAAAAGAAAAACAGTTATATAATTTGCTTTTTATTTAAACACTGAAATTCATAAGTAGTCATTCAATCCAAGGGAATAAGTGCCTCCGACTTTATAATCTACCCTCTTTCTTTTTTATCAAAAATGCTTTCTATATGCTCCCTATGTATAGTAGAACTGTGGAAAACTGCATCAATGCCAATAAAAATAAGAATAGCACTTAAATGAACCAAGGTGTGTTTATATTAAGCACTCCTGTTTTTTTGTCTTTTTTTTTACAACTAATATCACTTGGATGTGCAGAAATTCTGTCCTTTAAGGCACATGACTGACCCACACAGAAAGCACCACAGAAACATTCTGCAAAGTAAATTGTATATTTATAATATTGCACATTACCACAGTTCTTATTTATATGGCAGAATGCATGTTCTTCCTTATGAAGAATTGTGTATTTAACACATCACATTCATTACAGTTCCCACATGGTTTACTTTGAGGCAATGCAGTTGGGGTATGGGTAGTTTGTTAGGGTTACTATCCCTTTTGTAGTGCTTAAAAACAATGGCAAGCACTTATTTAACCAAATTTACATTTGTTAGCTAACCAACCACTTAATATTTTATTCAGCAAAGCTGGCCAGTATTAGTTAATTAGGTTCCTTATCTCAAAAGATGTGACACTGTAAGTAGTAACAAAACAAATGTTTTCCTCTGGACCTTCCCTTCATGAAGCACGTCAGCTCTGTCTATTTTGAAAACATCTACAAAGCATGTTGTAAATCTCCACTAGAATAACGCCTGTGTGTGAACTTGTTTGCAAGATCTAAAAATGTCTCCTCACAAAGCTTGGAGCCAATACAAATTCATGTTGCTCTCACGTACTTGATTCTGGAATGTTCCTAAGTACATAGCATGGACGGTAGCTTTTGCAATGTAAAAATGTGCTCCTATACGATGTTGTCAGTATGCTGCCAACAATGAGTTTGGTGGCCTCAACATCCAAACAATCAGTGTTGACAAGCTCTGTACGCATGCATGCTACATCTGATACCCATTTCATTGTTGTTTAAGTATTTCCAATAATCACGCAGTTCTTCATAGCTACTTGTTAAAAACTTAAAATAATCATTAAAATATCTATGCCAGATATTCATGGATGTAAGGAAAATGTTATGATCTGAGTTATAAATATTCAACATAAAAAATGCCATTAACAAATTTGCATACATGGTGGTAAAAGGTACCCCACTGCAGTACCCCTAAGCTGTAAATAATACTCCTTGATGTAATAAAATGCATTCTTAATTAATAAAATTTCAGTTAAAAGAACCAAAAAATAATTGAACTCAAAGCTGTATAAGTCAAAGACATATAGCCAGTATTTTAATGTCCACATGGTTTAGATGCATGAAGTGCTTTGTCCTTCTGCCATCAAATCTGATATAAAAGAGATGAACTGTGTTTTATCCTTGAACCTGGAACGTACCCATGATAGAAATTGTTGTAATCATTCATCCAGGAACATGGAAACACAGTCTGTAAGAGAGCCTTTACCTGACACAACAGCTGCCAAGGAAGATGCTTGTGATTTTTATGTAGTTTTGGTAAAACATAAAAATAAATCTGTGGGTTAGGTGCCCCTACAATATGTTCAATATGTACAAAATGTTCTTCCATAAGCTGTGGCAAAATCACATTGTGTTGTACCTGGTATTCATGAAAACAACTTATTTCATGCTGGAATTTATCTGTGGGAGCCATAGGTAGTCCACAGTACAAATGTGATTTAGTAAGTGACTTAAAACTTCCCTTTCATAAAGTTTGGTGTTCCATATTACCACCCCCTTTTGTCAGCAGTTATTATTTTTCTCCTTTAATAAATCCACAGGGACAGCCTGTTCAAGTTTATTTAAGTTGTACTTCCTGTGGCACAACCAAAAATAATTGTTAACATGTAAATCAAGCATGACCTAGCTCACAAATTGTTTTACAGTGGGCTG